>NC_048225.1:23957945-24095533 GCF_002007445.2 Ailuropoda melanoleuca | reverse complement strand
TTGGATACCTTTTATCCCTTTTTGTTGTCTGATTGCTGTTGCAAGGACTTCTAGTACTATGTTGAATAATAATGGCGAGAGTGGGCATCCTTGTCGTGTTCCTGATCTTAAGGGAAAGGCTTCCTGCTTTTCCCCATTGAGAATGATATTTGCTGGTAGGCTTTTCATAGATGGTTTTTATGAAATTGAGGAATGTACCCTTTATCCCTACACTCTGAAGGGTTTTAATCAGGAAAGGATGCTGCATTTTGTTAAATGCTTTTTCTGCATCAATTGAGAGGATCATATGTTCTTGACTCTTTTCTTGTTGATATGATCTATCACACTGATCCATTTGCGAATGTTGAACCACCCTTGCATCCCAGGGATGAATCCTACTTGGTCATGATGGATAATCCTTTTAATGTACTGTTGGATCCTATTAGCTAAGATCTTGTTGAGAATTTTGGCGTCCATATTCATCAGGGATATCGATCTGTAATTCTCCTTTTTGATGGGGTCTTTGCCTGGTTTGGGGATCAAGGTAAATCTGGCCTCATAGAATGAGTTTGGTAGTTTTCCTTCTGTTTCTATTTTTTGAAACAGCTTCAGGAGAATAGGTATTATTTCTTCTTTGAATGTTTGGTAGAATTCTCCGGGGAATCCGTCAGGCCCTGGACTCTTGTTTTTGGGGTAGTAGAAGGAAGGGAAGAATGAAGCGGGGGTAAACAGAAGGGGGAATGAACCATGAGATACTGTGGACTCTGGGAAACAAATTGAGGGCTCAAAGGGGAGGGGGTGGGGATTGGGATAGGCTGGTGATGGGTAGTAAAGGAGGGCACATATTGCACGGTGCGCTGGGTGTTATATGCAAATAATGAATCATGGAACATTGCATCAAAAACTAAAGATATACTGTATGGTCACTAATATAACATAATAAAAAATTATTATAAAAAAACCCAAAAAAGATTAAAAAAAATATATTTAAGCAAAAAAAAAAAAAAAAGATTAGGCCCACCCAGACAATTATTTTAAGATCAACTGACCTGGGACTTGAATTACATCCAAAAAATCTCTTCCCATCGTTACCTAGCTTCGTATTTGAATAACCAGGAGGTAGGAATCTTGGCAGGAGTTTGGGGGGGGGCGGTAGTGTGCCTTCTTTAAAATGTTGCTTACCACAGTGTTGCGTAGTTTTTCTCTGTTATATATGCTTCATAATATAGTTAACTCATGTGATAACCTTAGTTGATGGAAATTACAAACATTCCAGGAGATTTAAAACCACTAATATTTTATAAAACTATAAATTTTTTTATGATTGCCTGGGAGAAATTTATGTATACCATGTGTTGTAATTGGTGTTAAATGAAAACTCTTAAAGAAATTTAAGGACTAAATAATACCGTGTAATATAGAAGGTATTATTTGATGTTTCATTAATTGTTAGGACCTTAAATTTGCTTTATATTTTTCACTTTGATGTATGTCTGTAGGATTAATTTTTCCTTTTCTTTTTACTCTTGTCTTATGAGGAACTAACTTATCTAAAGAATATGAAGATCCCACATTACTTATCAGGAATTTTGTTAATTCGTATTCTAAGCAGTAAAGTTTAGTATCTTCTGTGCCATTTCTTTTCAGTCTTAAAAATTTTTAGTCTTTCATATTTTGATAGAAGAAAAGCTATTTCTCATAATTTTCCATTTAAGAAATCAATTGTCTTTGAACCTTTTTTCTTCCATATGCCTATGTTAAATGTAGCAGGTTTTGTAATAAAAATTCAGTTTAAATACTGTGACTAATGCCCTATGGCATGTTGTTTATTGGTTTCAGTTTCCTCTGCAGTAGAATGGCTGAATGAGATTTCTTTCAGTGCTCTGATTGTATGTTAAACACCTTTTCATATCCTATTTTTTTCCCTTAGTTAAAAATCTTTAATACCTATTAGCATTCTGCTGGTATCTGTTACACAAAGATGGACTTTATAGACTTTGGGAGAAGATTCAACAAAAGGGGTGGGCATTGTGTTGGGGCTGACTTTAGAAGTAGCCAGCTTTATGGTTCTATATTGGAACACCATGTGTTACACTACTGTTAAGTCACTTCATTTACCCAGTCATGGGAGAGCTTTTCTTGGATTTGGGATCAGGATAATAGCCATTTGAAAGATTCTTTGAAGATCTATACCAGTGGCAGGAATGGTGGAATATTTTTCTGGGTTAGGAAGCAGTAAAACAGAGAGCATAAAACGTTGCCAGTTCCTATTTTTGTATGTTTTCAGTATCAAATAATGTTTTCCTGAAATGGATGAACTGTTCCCTTATGTGGTTTAACTGGTTCAGATTATGGAGAAACAAATACTGACAGTCTTTGTTATGGATGCCACAGTTTTTAAGACTGCGTTAGCTTTTTACCAGTGAAGATATACTTTGGCTTATAGTTAGCTTGTGGTCAAGTACAGCCTTAGATCTTGTTTCGTGAATTCTTGCCAAACAGAGTGTGCACCCCCACCATCATACTTATGAAATGGAGTTTTGAAAATAATTTCAGGGCTTTAATTTTTGTTCTCGATGAACTTTACAGTAATTTTAGTTTGTCTTTGCAGCATGTTAAAATAAAATCTCTTCAACTTCTGTCTCTCAGAGTGTTAGTATCCCTTCTAGTTTTCTTTCTGTCTATAAATTTGATAAATTATGTCATATGCTTTCATTTATCTTTTATAAAAATCTTGAGAAATTTAGGAATAGAAGAGCCCTATGATCT
The DNA here is from genome assembly GCF_002007445.2 of Ailuropoda melanoleuca. NCBI lineage: Eukaryota > Metazoa > Chordata > Mammalia > Carnivora > Ursidae > Ailuropoda > Ailuropoda melanoleuca. The sequence continues at coordinate 24,092,785 of NC_048225.1, read as the reverse complement.
GCTGCCTTCTTCCTGTCTCATAGTGATTTGCCATATAATTGACATTTAACATTTTTTGAGTTTTTAATCAGCTCCAAATTTGTCTAACTGTATTAGTATTGAATTACCATTTTAAAATTCTTTCCATGGGTATATCACAGAAGACTCAGCTATATGCTGGCTGTAGTTAAGTTTCAGTGTACCTTCTGCGTTTGCCTTTTCCATCGTTCTAGCAGCCGTAGTCAAGACCCCTCACCACCAAAAAAGGGGGAAATGATAAGGGCTTCTATTTAATTTCTTTGGTTTATATTGGTATCTCTTATGCTGAAAACCTTAGTTTTTAAGACATTAGCAATTACTTCTTCGCTTTCATCTTCTACTTTTAATTGTTTCAGAATAATAATGCAAATATTACTGAAAATATGTTGTTTCCCTTTATCTCGGGGAGGATATATCGCATTTGAGATCTATTACTTTGCATTACTGCCATTTGAAGTAATTACAATTAGAGATTTTCTGTTATTAAGCCATTCTTGTATTCCTGAAATAAATTCAAACCCAAAACATTGAATTTCTTTCCAGGCGTTAAACCAGTCTTGCATTCCTTGGATCTACCTCATCATGGTGTTTTCTTTTTTTTTTTTAAATCTATTATTGGTCTCATTTTTCTAACTTTTAATATTTTGCTTAAAATTATTGTTTTACACTTCAAGCAGAATGTAGAAACCTTGCCACCATGTAGGTCCCTTTATCTTCCTCCTTTAATGTTGTAGTTTTTATAAGCATTCCATCTACATTCATTGATCAGTGTTATAATTTTTGCTTTCAACTGGCACATATATTTTAAAGAACTTATGAGGAGATTAGCGACCTGTTACATTTATCTAATCATTTATTATTTCTGTTGCTCCCTTTTTCCAGAAGACCCATGTTTTACTCTGATATCATTATCCTTCTACATGAAGAGCTTACTTTAGCATTTCTTTTAGATCCCATCTACTGGTAACAGATTGTCTTAATTTTAAAAAATCTGACTGTGACCTTATTTTTATGTCGTTTCTGAAGGATATTTTCACTTGGTGTAGTTTTCTGTGTTGAGAGTTCTTTTAGCATTTTATAAATGTTATTCCACTGTCTTTTGGTCTTCTTGATTTCTAATGAGATGTCCAGTCATTTCAATTCTTATTACTCTATATGTAATATGTCTTTTTTCTCCTGCAGCTCTCAGGATACTTCTTTTATATTGGTTGTAAACAGCTTCATTATGATGTGTTGTTTTGTGGTTTTCTTTGATTTTATTCTGTTTTATTTTTGCTGATCTTGAATCTGTAAACATGTATCTTTCAACATATTTGTTATATTTTCATGAATTTGAGTTATTATTTCAAATAGTTTTTTTTTTCTGTGACAGTGTTTCTTCTCAATGGGTATCTATGGGTCTGTTCTTATTTTTCAGTCATTTAAAACATTTTAAATATATGCTCTTTTTGTCTGTTAGGTTCACTGACTCTTTCCTCTATCATTTCCATTCTTCTCTTGAGCCAAGTCATTAGTTTTTATTTCAGATACATTTTTCACTTGTGAAATTTTTATTTGATCTTTTTGTATGGTTTACATTTTTCATCAAGGAATTTTTGCCTTTTCATTGGTTTCAATATCTAATGCAGTGTGTTTATTCTGTATATCTGTTTTACGGTCTTTGGTAAGTCCAGCATCTGTTTGATTTCACATTTGGCACTCCTTGATTGTCTTTTCCTTTGGGAATTGCTCGTATTTTACTGTTTTTGGTGTATCTAGTAATTTTGGATTGCATCATGGACATTTTGAATATTGTGTTGTGAGACTGACTCAACTAACATCCTCTAGAGAATGTTGACTTTTTTTTTTTTTTTTGGTCTTATCAGGCATCAAGCCTGGTTGGGTTCAGGTTGAACTTTCTCTCTGGACTTTTAGGTGGTGGTTTTAGCATCAGTTCAGTTTTACAGCCTTTGCTATACTCTTATCTTTGTTAGGGATTTTGCACACACTGCTCTCAAAGGATGCTTTTCCTGGTTTCTCTACTGGAAGGGTGGTGTTCTCCAAGAGTTTTAGCCTCTGGTATTGCACATGTTTTTTCCTGACTGGGCTACTGTTAGGTCTAAGTAGTGAAAGAAAAAATAAAAAAATAAGGATTACCTCTACAATCGTTGTATAACAGGTTCCTTTTTAAATTGTTTCTCTATTCAGAGGAATGGGTTTTCGGTCAGAATCTTATATGCTCATGCTATAGCTGAAATGGTGTCAGGTCTGTTCTTGGGCCAGGTTGGAAGAGATCAAGGAGGGGAAAAAAAACTCTTGGCTTTTTTCCCCACATTCAAGGGGCAGTTTTCAAGTCCTTTGGCCAGAAAGTTGGACTTCCCAAAGAGTTTTGCTGACCCTACCTGTTACTTAAATCCTGATTCAGCCCTTCCTTGGGTCAATCCAGGAGGGAACAGGAGTGGGGAAAAACCAGAAGCACACTGCCACTGTAATAATCACTCTTCAAGTTTTGACTGTGCTTCCAAATCTACCTGCTCTCATTAAATTTTTTAGAGCTCTCAAGTAGTTGCGTGTTTATATTTTATTTCATTTTGTTATCTTTCGAGTTTTTGTTGTAAATAGTGGAAGAGACTGGAAACTTCACATTCTTTTTTTGAAATAAATTTTGCTGGATATAGAATTCTGTGTTGACACTTATTTAAAAAAGCAGTTGAAAGTGCTTAGTCCAAATGTTCTCCTTTTATTCTATTTATTCCTGCAAATATGATGTATATTCTTTTTTTCCCGTTTGGCAGCTATTAAGATTTTCTCTTTATCAGTCCTTTTCAGCTGATTATGGTAGGCCCTGTGTGAGTTCCTGAGTGTTTATCAGACTTCAGATTTATGAAGTTTTCTTTTAATCTATTTTTTAAATGTTTTTTCTATTCCTGTTCTCTTTCTCCAGAGAGAGCATTTTCCTCTCCTTTTCTCACCTTCAGTTACATGTATGGTTTTTTTTCTTTTTTCCAGTTACATGTATGTTAAATGGCTTTATATTGTTGCATATGTCACTGAGACTTTTCTTACTGTCTTTTTCTTCCACACACAAAAACTAAAAACCTAACAATTTTTTGTGCATTTTTTTCTTGCTACTTCTTAAAGTTCACTGATCTTTTCTTCTGCTCTGTCTATATCCAGTTACCTTTTTTAAGTCAATTTATAAATAATTTATGGAATAAATAATGAAAACCCACCTTCTTAGAAATTCTTCTTAGAAGAATTAAGCATGGCAAACCTCTTTATGTCAGGTAAATTTTGGTGCACAAACTTCATAAAAGATGAGAGAATATTGTTACACATTATTTTAGCAAAATAAGATCATCTAGGTTGTTGCAAAATATTGTGTGATAAAGTCTTTTCAGTTGAATGAATGACTAGAGGAAAATATTTTCATTTTGTCCTTAAAAATATATTGTTCACTCTTAATCTTTAAATTACACAATATTCATCTAGGATTATCAACCTGAGATGTCATTTACATGATCAGTTTCACCACATTTTTAGAGTGTAGAGTTAGAGTTACCCCTTCCCCCTGCACCCCAAACAGCCAATCAGTTCTCTGTACCTATGAGTTTGGTTTTTATTTTTGTTTTTGTTTTTTTGTTTTTTGGGTTTGTTTTGTTTTTTAGATTTTACATATAAGTGAGATCATTTGGTATTTGTCTTTCTCTTTCTGACTTATTTCACTTAACTTAATGCCCTCAAGGTCCATCCATGTTGTTGCCAATGGCTGGATTTCATTCTTTTTTATGGCTGAATAGTATTCTGTTATATATACATTTTCTTTGCAAATCTCCTCTTAAGTCATTTTAACTACTTATCCCGTATTATTCTTCCCTATTGCATCCTGTGGCATTGGCTATAATAACTCAGTTTTTCTGTTACAAATCATAGATAATATAATGTAAATTTGTTTTTTTATGATAGATATTTGGGTTTGCTGTATATTTTGCCCAGAATATGAAGACCCTTCTGATTCTCCAGTTTGTTTTTAAAATCATACAGCTGAAACGTGTCACTAGAATTAAAAAATCATGTCTGAAAACTGTGGCTGACAGAAGAGTAAGCTGAAAGTATAACATATATTATAATAATATCACCTGTATTGGTGTGAGAAATGCATGTTGTGATCTAATTATGTTCATATTGCCATTTTAACTTTTTTAAAATCACTGTTACCAAGGTCATTTTTTTCCAGTTCCCTGCGGGAGATTTTAGTTTGTGTTGAGACAGATAATATGACAGCTGATTTTGAAACTTGATTATAAGAGCATAATAATCCATATTTCACAGAAAATTTTTTCTTATGCAGTAAAGTAAAGTATGTGAATTAGGTGAATATTTTTTCCTTATTCTTAGTAATCAAGACTCAAGTAAGTTACAGTTTTAAGAAGAGATTATTGGTATGTATTTCTATTGGTACAGTCAGCAGAACCATTAAAATTATAATCTGCTTTTTAAAACCTATTTATACTAAAGGAATAGTCCTAAATCTTTTGTTTTAATTTTTTTTAAGGCAAGAGGAGCAGATGTTCCAGAGATTCCTGGAGATCTTAGTCTTAAGACATGTGGCAGTACAGCCAGTATGAAGGTTAAACATGTGAAAAAGTGAGTATAATTTTACAGTGGGTTTTAAATGAGTTTTTATAAATGGGAGTCGGTTTTTTAGGTCTCTTAAAACTTTTCTTTAGATTTCTTACTAAATGTGCTCTTACTGTCCATGCATTAAATTATACTGTAAGCCTAAATTATGACTTAACAATTAGTGAAATAGATCTGAAGATTATCTACTTGTCTAAAAATATACTTTAATTTTGTTCTTGCAACAACTTTATGTCATTGGCTATTAGATTGCATTTGTTCAACGGGAACAATCCAAGTGTGTCTTTCTTGGTGCCCTTAATACATGCTCTCATTCATTTAGAAAAATAAGCTTTGTTGTTTGAGATATGAGATTGCTATATCTTGGCTCTGCCTTTGAGAAAGCCTGAATTGGATGCTAGTAGTTGACTCTTATATAAAATATCTGAAGGTATCCTGTTTCAGTTTTCAACAGAAAAACCATTCCATACTTCCCACTGAAGCCTGAATACCCACCCCCCCCACCATCCCATTAAGCTGGTATTAAAAAACAAAAACAGAAAAACCATCTTTTCACCTGGTAGAGGGTTAGACAGCTATATGTTTTCATTGTGAATAGAGAAAAGACAAAGATAAAAATATTCGTTCTGCATCCAGACCCACTAATCCAGGACTGATGGGCTGCGACAACATTCACAGGTAAAAAGCTGGTTTTATATTTTGTTGGGAATGCTGCTTCTGATTAGAAGTTGGCTCTTCACAGTTTTCATAACATTTACTGAAAACGTAGATTTTCTATGGGCCTTGCCTTGGGTCAAGGATAGGAGAGTGTAGTGTTGCTTTTTAAATTTTTTTTTTTTTTTTTTTTGGTTTTGACCTGTGCACTAAATGTAATTTTCATTTGATTCACTGTATTTCTGGAAAGGTTTGTGTGGATCTATGTGTGGCCATGCGCATGTGCTTATTAAATAGTTTTGCTTGCATGAGCTGTCCAGCCCATTTTACTTTTTCCTTAGGCTGAGTAATTTTGACTACTCCAGTATCTTGCATCTTACTTAGTTATTTCATGTACTTCAGGTTACCCTTCACTAAAGGTCACTTTCCGAAGATGGCTGAATGTGCACATTTCCATTATGAGAACGTTGAGTTTGGCAGCATACAGGTATATTTGAAATATTTCCTACATACCGAATTAAGATATATCTATATCTCTATTCTTTTCTGTATCTCTTTTTTTAATCTATATATCTGAGAGATAACACTTAGAAGTAGTTTTTTCTGTTGATGTCTTATTGGTGGATGTGAAAACTTTTATTTTCTTCTGTTGACTAATACTTGATGCCTGATGACTCCTATTTCAAGTAGAAATAATATAATAGGATCAGTATAAATCTCAGCATTTCTATTAGATTCCTAGACAAAGTTTGCCATTGTTTTCTAACATGAAGCATTCTAGTTGTTACCTGACTCTTATGTTGGGTCAGAGTAGTGATAGTTAAATCAGAGTAGGAGTGAAGTGGCATGGTGCGGGGAGATGTACCAATGGAGGTTTGTTTTCAATATTTTTTCTTATTGTGAGGTGTAGTGTATGTATAAATATATATATATATATATATATATGTTTATAAAGCATATTCATGTGTGTGTATATATATATGTATATATATATGTTATATACATATATGTGTACATTTTAAAGCCCAAGCTAAGAGATAGAAATTTCATGGGTGTCTTTCCTGTGTTGCATTTGCCTTCTCTACCCTAAAGATTACTTATACCGTGACTTTTATAATATTCATTGTAATTTTTTATAGTTTTACTATCCATATCCCTAATTAGAATGGTGTTTAGTTTGCCTTTTCCTGAACTTAAATGATTGGAATTATTATCGTCCATTCAGCAAATACTTACTGAGCAAGTACTATATCCGAGGCACTGTTGTAGGTGTTTTGACTGTGTTTGTGAGCAACAACCACAACCAAAACCGAAGATGCCTTCTTAGCACAACGGATGGCCAAGAAGAGAAGAGTTATGGTAAAAAGGTAGCACGTGATAAGAAGGATCGGGGCACTGGGGGTAGGTTGAAATATCAGATCTGGGTAGGCTTCATTATTGAGTGTACTCTTTCTTCTTTCATTTAACATTGTGAAACTGATCCCTGTAGATGTCTGTAGTTATTGTTGGTTCAGTTTGTTACTGTATATTAATCTATAGCATGCATATGACACAAGTAATTTATCCATTCTTTTTTTTTCTGTTTCCATTTTTTTATTATTATTATTTTTTATTATATGTTAGTCACCATACAGTACATCATTAGCTTTTGACGTAGTGTTCCATGATCCATTATGTATATCCACTCTTGTTTGTTTGAAATTTGGGTTGTTAGTTTTTTCCCTTTGTGAACATTATTGTACACATACCCAGGTGCATATACACTGGAGTTTCTCATGGTATATACCTAGGAATAGAATTTCAGGATTATAGCAGATCCACATGTCCAGCTTTACTTAGTAAAGCCAAACTACTTTTTAAAGTGATTTACAAATTTATACTCCCCTAAACAGTAAATGAGAGCTGCGGTTCTGCATCCTTGCCAACTCTTGGTTGTTTGATACTTGTTATTAATTTTTACCCATCTGATGGGGACATAAATCTCTCATTGTATTTTAATGTGCAGTCTCCTGATTTCTAATGCAGTTGAACATCTTTTCATATGTTTATTGGGAATTTGAGATTTCTGTTTCTTAAAACTCTAGATCAGGTCTTTTGCTCATTTTGTTTTACAGATTTGCTTGTATTTTTCTTATTCATTCATGGGAATGCTTTACATATTTTAGATGTTCTTTCATGTGGCATCTAGTCCTTTATTGTTTTTGTATATGAGCTGAAAACACTTTCTCCCACATTGTGGCATGTTATTTCACTCTCTTTATGCTGTTGTCCTTGTATAGGCTTCATTAATTTTGTTCTTTATGTATTTTGTGTAGTTGTATGTATGCAAAAACCTAGCTTGTAATTTTTTTTTTAAGATTTTGTTTATTTATTTGACACAGAGAAAGAGGGAGAGAGCAAGCACAAGCAGGGAGAGAAGCAGACAGGGGAGAGGAGGTGGGGAAGAAGCAGGCTTCCCACTGAGCAAGGAGCCTGATGTGGGGCTTGATCCCAGGACCCTAGGATTATGACCTGAGCCAAAAGCAGATGCTTCACCAACTCAGCCATCCTGGTGCCCCTAGCTTGTAGTTTTTCTGTCATATTTAAGATGTGCTCCCCTGCTCTGAAGTTATGAAATTTTCTTATTTTTTTTCTGTAAGTTTCATAGTTTTGACTTGAACACTGAGGTTACTTGGAATTCATATTTATAGTGTGAAAAAGAGTGATATTAAAAACCCCTAGTATGACAGCCAGTCAGAATGGATATTAACCATAGCCCTGGTGCTGAGTGCTAATGGCCTTCTCCTGTGTGATACATTGCCCCTCTAATTGTATGGATCAATGGTGGTCCACTATTTCAGTATTTTCTGTGGTACCCACCAGTCTTTTGTGAAAGGAGGCTAGGGCCGCCTGGGTGGCTCAGTCAGTTAAGCGTCTGTCTTCAGTTCAGGTCATGATCCCAGGGTCCTGGGATCAAGCCCTACTTTGGGCTCCCTGCTCGGTGCCTGCTTCCCACTCTCCCACTCCCCCTGCTTGTGCTCTCTCTGTCAAATAAAGAAATAAATAAAATCTTTAAAAGAAAGAGAGAAAGGAGTCTATTTTATTATTATTTAAAAATATGACTGTATTAGAGTTCTCCGGTGATGCAGAACCAATTGTGTGTGTGTGTGTGTGTGTGTGGTGGGGGGTGGGGAGAGGGAGAGAGAGAGAGATTTATTTTAAGGAATTGGTTCATGTGATTGGAGACATGGTTTAAGTTCAGAATCTCCAGAACAGGCTGAAAAACGAGGGAAGGGTTGATGTTGGATTTTAAATCCAAGGGCAGTCTGCTGGTAGAGAGCACCCTTCAAGGGAGGTTAGTTTTTTTTTCTGTTAAAGACTTACAGCTGATTGGATGAGACCCACCCACATCATAGAGGACAATCTGCTTTACTCGGTCTGCTGACTTAAATGCTAATCTCATCTAAAAAATAACTTTGCAGAATTATTTGGAATAATGTTTGACCAGAAGTTAATGTATAAAATTAATAATCATTGTTCACTCTGCCAACTTGGCATTCCTTAAACCATACTAAGTCTCTAATAAATAAAAAGGTCATGCTTCTGCCTAACATCATGATCAACTATTTTTCACAACCAAAAACATTCTAAGCATTTTCCCAGAAGAGGATACAAAGTCCTTGGATAATTTACTCTTCTTGATATCCTGTAACTTAAATACTATGATGTAAAGTTAAAAATACTTAAGTACCATGATATAAATCTTATATTACACAAGGTGATAAGAGAGAAGAAAACAAAGATACTTACTTTCCCATTGTGTTCAGTGGGAGGGCAGTGATACTAAGGGATGCCCTAAGGGAGCTCCAGTATTCCAGATGTATTCTTCTTTACCTCTGTTGTAGAGTGGCGTCCAATTTCCCCTGAGTAGGCAGGATCAGTCATCCCAAATAACGCCAAAACTCACTTCTTTACCTGTTGATTTAGAGGCATAAGGAGCCCAAAGTGGCTGGGTGGCAGGGTTACTTCCAGGTCAGTGGAATTGTTATTTTGTCTTCTGGTGGAAGCATTCCTCCCTTTGGAACTAAGACGTCTAGGTGAGTAGATCATACAGTTGTGGGGACAGGAAGCACAAATTTTGCTAGTGAGTCACTATGAGTCATATTGAATGGTCCCACTCCAATTTCCACCCCTTGATTTCTGGTTCCCCAATCTGATTAGCTTTAAAGACACTAATGACTGTTTCCAATAGTAAAGAGAGGATGGATAGTCCGTGGCATGATGGGGCAATAGCGATACACAAAATATCACCATTGGATACTTAAAATCAAACTCGTACAAGAAATGAAGTTCTGGGTAACCATATATTGAGATCTCTGAACATTTTTCCATACTGATGAGTAAATTGAAATTTTCATTTCCCTCATGATTAGTGATGTTGAACATTTTTTCATGTTCATTGTCCATTTGTATATCTTCTTTGGAGAAATGTCTTCAAATCCTTTACCGATTTTTTAATTTGTTTGTTTTCTTTGATTGAGTTTTAGGACTTCTCTATATAACCTATTTGTATCTTTTGATCTAAAGATAGTCGTCTACACAGCATATAAGTAGATCATGTTTTTTAAATTCATTCTGTCATCTCTATCATTTTTTAACTGAAGTATAATTAACATACAGTGTTGTTAGTTTCAGGTTTACAACATATTGATTTAACAATTCTGTACATTACTCAGTACTCACCACAGTAAGTGTAGTCACCATCTGTCACCCAACAAAGCTATTATAATATTGACTATATTCCCAATGCTGTACTTTTAATTTTCATGACTTATTTATTTTATAACTGAAAGTTTGTACCTCTTAATCCCCTTTATCTATTTTACCTATCTCCCCCACCTACCTTCTCCCCTCTGGCCACCATCAGTTTATTCTCTGTATTTTATTTTATTTTATTTTATTTTATTTTATTTTATTTTTTTATTATTTTTTAAAGATTTTATTTATTTGACAGAGATAGAGACAGCCAGTGAGAGAGGGAACACAAGCAGCGGGAGTGGGAGAGGAAGAGGCAGGCTCATAGCGGAGGAGCCTGATGTGGGGCTCGATCCCATAATGCCGGGATCACGCCCTGAGCCAAACGCAGACACTTAACCGCTGTGCCACCCAGGCGCCCCTGTTCTCTGTATTTTAGAGCCTGTTTATTTGTTCGTTACTTTCTGTTTTTTAGATTCCACATATAAGTGAAAGTCTTTGCTTTCCACATATAAGTGAAAGTCTATACTTATACGTATAAATACATGTAAGTATTTGTCTTTCTCTGTCTGACTTATTTCACTTAGTACCACCCTCTAGGTCCATCCATGTTGTTACAAATGGCAAGATCTCATTCTTTTTACTGTTGATTTTGATATTACATTGTGTATATGTATGTATGTTATATGTATATGTGTATATATATAATACATCTTTATCCATTTATCTGTTGATGGATACCTGGGTTGCTTCCATATCTTGGCTGTTAAAAATAACCCTGCAATAAACCAAGGGTTACATATATCTTTTTCATTAGTATTTTTGTTTTCTTTGGGTAAATACCCAGTAGTAGAATTACTGGATCATATGGTATTTTTACTTTTAATTTTTTGAGGAGCCTCTGTACTGTATTCCACAGTGGCTGCACCAGTTTGCATTCCCACCAACAATGTACAAGTGTTTTTGGTTTTTTTTTTTTTTCATATTCTCGCCAGCCATTGTTATTTCTTGTTTTTTTTTAAGATTATTTTATTTTTTATTTCTTAAAAATTTTTTTTATTTGAGAGAGAGAGTGTGTGTGTGAAAGAGAGAGAGCGCAAGCACAAGTGGGGGGAGGGGCAAAGGGAGAAGCAGACTCCCCACTGAACAGGGAGCTCAATGCTGAACTCAATCCCAGGACCTTGGCATCATGACCTGAACTGAAGGCAGACACTTAACCGACTGAGCCACCTAGGTACCCCTGATTTATTTATTTGAGAGAGAGAGAGAGAGCACCCAAGTGTGAGGGGCAGAGAGAGGAGAGAGAATCTCAAGCAGACTGCCCGCTGAGTGTGGAGCCTGATGCAGGGCTTGATCCCACAACCCTGAAATCATGAACTGAGCTAAAATCAAGAGTCAGTGCTCAACTGACTGTGCCACCCAGGTGTCCCTATATCTTGGGTTTTTGATTCTAGCCATTCTGACAGGTGTAAGGTGATATATCATTGTGGTTTTGATTTTCATTTCCCTGGTGATTAGTGATGTTCAGGATCTTTCCATGTGTCTGTTTGCTGTCTGTATGTCTTTTTTGGAAAAATGTCTATTTGGGTCCTCTGCTTATTTTGTAATTGATTATTTGTTTTTTAAGTGTTGAGTTGTATAAGTTCTTTATATATTTTGGGTATTAATCCTTTATTGCATATATCATTTGCATGTATCTTTCCCCACTCAATAGATTGCCTTTTTGTTTTATTGTTTCCTTCACTGTGCAAAAGCTTTTTATTTCAGTGTCATATCAGTAGTTTGTTTTTGTTTCCCTTGCCTGAGGAGGCATCTAGAAAAATGTTGCTAAGGCCTGTGTCGGAGAAATTAATGCCCATATTTTCTTCTAGTTTCATAATTTCAGGTCTCACATTTAGGTCTTTAATCCATTTTGAGTTTATTTTTGTGTATGGTATAAGAAAGTGGTCCAGATTCATTCCTTTGCATGGGGCTATTCAGTTTTCCCAGCACCGTTTATTACATTCTCTGTCGTAGATTAATTGACTGTAAGAGTGTAGGTTTATTTCTGGGTTGTCTATTTGTGGCTGTTTTTGTGCCAATACCATACTGTTTTGATTACCACAGCTTTGTGTAGTGTATCTTAAAATCTGGGATTGTGATGCCTCCAGCTATGGTATTTTTTCTCAAGATTGCTTTGGCTGCCATCTCTGTCTTTTTTTTTTTTTTTAAGATTTATTTATTTGTTTTAGTGAGAAGGGAGAGAGACAGAGACAGAGAGTGTATGAGTGGGGAGAGGGGTAGAGGGAGAGAGAATCTCCAGCAGACTCCCCGCTGAGCATGGAGCTTGACTCAGGGCTGAATGTCATGACCCTGAGATCATGACCTGAGCCGAAACCAAGAGTCAGATGCTCAACCAACTGAGCCACTAAGGTGCCCCTACCATCTCTGTCTTTTGGTTGGAGGGTTTAATCCATTCTATTTAAAGTAATTTCTGAAAAGAAAGGATGTATTTCTGTAATTTTTCTATCTTTTTTTGGTATGTATTATAGATTTCTTGTCTTTCATTATCTACATTACTGTCGTTTGCTTTTAGTTGATTTATTTTTAATGAAGTGTTTAAATTCCTTTCTCATTTCTTTTTTGCATATATTCTATAGCTGTTTTCTTTGTGGTTACCATTGGATTACATTTAATATCCTAAAGTTATAATACTCTAATTTAAAATTATACTAGTTTAACAGTAATGACATACAAAAACTATACTTCCTTATAGCTTGGTCCCCATCCCTTTCAGTTATAAATGTCTTACAAGTACATCTTTATGTATTGTGTGTCCAAAAACATAAACTAATACTTCTTTTAAATGTATCAGCTTCTGAAATTATGTTGAAAACAAAATGTGTAGTTATAAATGGTAGTTGCAGTACTAGCTTTTATACTTAAAATTAAAAAGAAGTATTAATCTCTTAAATCATGTAGAAAAAAATTGAAGTTTCAAACTGTTGTTACACTAATACTGGTTTTTATAATTGCCCACATATTTACCTTTACTGAGGTCAGGTTACCGTCAAGGGTCCTTTTATCTCAACTTGCAGGACTTCTTTTAGCATTCTTTGCAGAGTAGGTATGATGATAGTGATCTTCCTTAGCTTTTGTTTAATGTCTTAGTTTGTCTCTCACTTTTGAGGGATAATTTTGCTGGAGGTAGTATTCTTGGTTGACACTTTTATTCTTTTAGTAATTTGAATATATTGGCCCACTGCTTTTTGGCCTCAAGAGTTTCTCATAAGAAATCTGATAATCTTATTGAGGGGCCATTGTGACTAGTCAACTATGTGACTAGTTGCTTCTCTTTTCCTACTTATAAGATTCTCTCATTGTGCGGGCATGCCTTATAGATGTTTTGGGCTTGGTCCCAAGCCACCACAATAAAATGATTATTACAATAAAATGAGATTAATTTTTTGTTTCCTAGTGTATATGAAAGTTATGTTGACACTATACCATAGTCTGTTAAGTGCACGATAGCATCATCTAAAAAAATGCACATTACCTCAATTAAAAAATACTTTATTGCAAAAATTGCAAAAATTGCTAACCATCACCTGAGCTTTCAACAGGTCTTAATCACGGATCACAGATCACCATAACAAATAAAATTTTGAAGTATTGAATGAATTAACAAAATGTGACACAGAGACACAAAGTGAGCTAACACTGTTGGAAAAATGGCACAAATAAACTTCCTTAATGCAGGGTTGCTGCAAACCTTCAAGTTGTAAAGAACACAATATCCAAGAAGCACAATAAAATGAGGTATGCCTATATTTGGCTTTAGAAAGTTTGATTGTAATGTGTGTTGGTGTGACTCTCTCTGAGTTCATCTTACTTGGAGTTCATTAGCTCATATTCATGTATTTAATCAAATTTGGGAAGTTTTCAACCGTTGTATCTTCTATATATTATCTCTGTCCCTTTGTCTGTCAATTTTCTTTGAGACTTTCATAAGTATATGAGATGGAGTCCCTTAGGTCTCTTAGGCTCTTTGATGGTGTCACATAGGTACCTTAGACTCTGTTCACTTGTCTTCACTCTTGCTGTTCTTCAGACTCAATAATTTCCATTGTCCTATCTTCAAGTTGGCTGATTCTTTCTTCTGTCTGTTCGTATTTGTCCTTAATTTTTTCTTACAAAATGTTCACTGTAGTGATTATACTTTAAGGCACACAGTCCTTTTTAATTCTTTTTAAAAGTGATCTTTACACCCAATGTGGGGCTTGAATTTATGACCCCAAGATCAGGAGTTGAGTACTCCACCAACTGAGCCAGCCAGGCGCTGCACATTGCCTTTTTAGATTGTATATCTCTTTGTTGATATTTCCATTTGGTTCATTTCATCATTTTATTGACATTCTCCATGTGTTTATTTAGTTTTTTGGGCACCTTTAAGACAGTTGTCTTAAGTATTTTTCTAGTAGATCTACCATCACTTCTTTTTTAGGGAGAGTTTCTGTTGATTTGTTTTACGCTTTGAATGGGCCATACTTTACTGTCTCTTTGTATGCTTTGTGATGGCTTGTTGATTCAAACAGGACATTTTAATGTAATAATGTGGTAATTCTGGAAATGAGTTCTTACCCACCTTCCCCAGTGTTTGCTATTTTTATTTTTCTTGTTCTTCTTGTTCTCATTTTCCTCCTCCACCTTCCTTCTTCCTTTTTTCTTCTTTCTTCTTCATTATTGTTGTAGGCTCAATCAGTGCCAAGGATTAGCATGAGGTGAAAACTGGAGATCTTCTCAGATATTCTCTGAGCCTGTGCCTTCCCTGGTCATATTTTTCTAATTTTTCCCATATATGCAGTTCCTCTTGAATGTTCTAGTCTAATGTCTGGCTTCCTTGGAGGGGAAACAGAAAAATGAAGGAGGAAAGGGTATAGGACTTAAATTTCTTGCAAGTGGCTTCAGCTGTTAGGTGCTTGCAACAGCATGGGGAGGTATAACAACAGTGACCATCCGCCTGTTTATTTGCACCTCTGAGATCAGAAGCAGCAATTAGGGATCAGAAAACAGATTCTTTGATATTTGTAGGACAAGGACTTTTTGCCTACCCCAAGCTGATTGATGCTGCTCCTTCAATGCATGCATGGTTGCCTTGAATGCTGAGGGATTGCGGATGGTTAGCTGCTACTGTGCTAAGAGCTGAAATGGACTGAAATTAGCTGCAATTTACTATCCTGACGTTTCCCTGGAAGTTGCAAGCCTCCAGTAGACTCCAGAGTTACAAAATAATTGCAAGATTTGCCATCTAGGCAACTGTTGCCTAGATGGGAGTTTCCTGGTGCTTTCCTACTCCACCGTTTTCCTGGAATCCTTACTTATTTATTTAAATATTTTATTTATTTATTTATTTGAGAGAGAGAGAAAGAGATTGAGAGAAAGAGCATGAGCGGGGAGAGGAGCAGAGGGAGAGGGACAAGCAGTCTGTGTGCTGAGCTCGGAGCCTGACATGGGGCTTGATCTCAGGACCCCAAGATCATGACCTGAGCCAAAATCAAGAGTCAGATGCCTAACCGACTGAGCAACTCAGGTGCCTTGAATTCTTACTTATCTTTAATATGAGATTGACAATATGTTCTGAGGAGAAAATCAGTATGAAAACTTTGTTAAATGTGTCCGGAATAGGTCATCAGCTTTATGCGTGGCAGCTCTATTATATCCCAGTAGGTTATTCATACTGCCTATTGACTCAGTTCTTGTTTTTTAATATGTCTCAAATGTGGGACAGTCTGAAGTTTGCGTAGTTTCTTTTTTTCACTCTGATCTCAGGAAGTTCTCCTAGTTTTATGGATTTCTTGTGTTTGTATTTCTCGCTCTTTCTACTCCTCATATACTGAAAATATGTAACTGCAGTAAGCCGTTGTGTTCTAGAAGATGTCACTGAATACTAAGTTTTTAAATCCAGACAAAGTTATGTTTAACTTTAAGACTTTCAGTTATAAAATGAAAACAAATTTTCTTAATCTGATGTTATCAATTCTGATTTTCAATCTTATTTAGACTGTAAAACACAATTGCTTATGAAATAATTTAGATATAAGGGTTCATTTGGGCCAGTAATTTTATTATCTTATAACGTAGAGAGGAAGTTTTCATGATCTCTCTTTTGAATTCTTGTGTTGTGTAGCTGACTGCTCAGTATCTTCACTTGGGTGACTAATCAGCATCTCAAATTTAGCATGCCGAGGACAGTCTCCCCTCAGACCTGCTCCTCTTGCTGTCTTGTCCATGTTGGTAAATAGTAAACCTGTCTTTCCAGTTCCTAAGATCGGACAAAACCTTGGAGCCATTTTGCACTTCTGTGTTTTTGTTATGCTTCACATTCAGTCCATCAGCAAAATTCTTGGCTCTATATTTAAAATAAAATCAAAAAAATAAATTTCATCTTTAAAATAGATAAATAAAATTTAAAATAAATTTAAAATAAATGAAACCTGACTACGCTTACCTGTTTCTCTTCTATCTACTGTGGTCATTTTAGTGGGATTATTTCAATAGCCTTATTTGGCACAACTGCAAGAATGAGTCTTTTAAATATAAGTCGGATCATGTCACTTGTTACTGTCTAGTTACTTCTTATCTTTTTCATAGTAAAAGTCAAATTTCTTAACATTTCCTAAAAGGATTTACCAGATCTGCCCTTAACCTCTTTGACCTCATCTCTTACTTCTTTTCCTTCTCCTTCCTTGAGACATAGTGTTTTGGCCACTGTTGCTCTTCCTCCAGTATACAGGCTCCCTTCTCAGGACCTTTGGACTTTTCTGTTTGCTCTCCTTGGAAAGCTTTTCTCCCAGAATATCCACATAACTTACTACTACCTTCCACTCTTTGAATACTTGCTGAAATGTTATCTTCTCAGAGAGTGTACTTTCTCTACAGAAAATTGCAGCTCCTGGTCACCAACATTCCTTATCTCTCTCCCATAATTTATTTTTCTCCATAAAATCACTGTCTGGCATGCTAATTATCTTATTATTATTTATTGTATTTTTTCTACCTCAGCATCTAGAATAGTGCCTGACACATAAAAATCATTTGATGAATATTTGTTGACTGAATGGACAAATGAATTTACGTTTGAAAAATAAAATTTGCTTTAAAAATGCTTTTTTAACATTTTGGTTCTTTTCAACTTTTAAATATTGCTCTTATATGATAAGAAAATATTCTTTATATTACGAGTGTGTGTATATATATATAAAATGAAACATCAAATAAAATGGATGATGACATGTACAAATGCAAGTAAAATTCCCTCTCTTGTTAACCATTATGTGTCTATCTAGAATTCTTTATAAAATATATAGCAATATCTCTAGATACAGCTCTCACTATAACCATCTATCCAGCTATCTGTAACTGTTGAAAATATAGATGGGTTGCTACTATACATACTGCCGTGAAAGTTGCTTTTTTACTTGAAAGTGTATCTTGGATATATTTTTTATTTCAGTAATTTGGATTTACCTCATTATTTTCAGTTATGAAGTATTTCATTTTATTATTATACCATAATTTATTTAATCAGTTCCTCCTTGATGGATATTCTAGGTTTTATTGATGTGAGTATGTGCATTAAGTAAAATCATATTAGATGATTAGTTGGGTCAAGGGTATATGCATTTAAAATATTGACAGTTTTTTCTAAGTTTATTTTTGAAATTTGCCAATTTATGCAAGTTGTATATTTTATATCACTTACGATTTCCACTTGATTTATTTTTATTTATTTTTTGGTATTCCTAATTATAAACTCTTAGGGGGGTTTTGTCTCACTTTTTATTTCTGCAGAACTCAGCACAGTCTTTCAGTAGGGGCTCAGTAGTGCTCTTGAATGGAAGATATATCTTTGTGATGTTTCTTGTTAGATATGCTGGGGAGTCAGTCATTTAACAAAACATTTATTGTGTATTGTCAGTGTTCTGGCAGCATACTGTATGTTGTAAGGATTAAAAAAAGTAGTACTTTATTTCTTCTTTTGAGATGTTTAAACTTAAATGGGAGACTAAAATATGAAAGGATAATTATACAGATTAGAATCAAGATACATTACCTTGTGGTCAATTTCATGTCTTCATTTATTTGTGTGTGTGTGTGTGTGTGTATTCAATAAATATGGAGAAATTAATTGTTCATCAGAAAATGCTATGCAAAGGAGATATTGATTAATATTTTATTTTATTTTTTTTTTTTAAAGATTTTATTTATTTATTCGACAGAGATAGACAGCCAGCGAGAGAGGAAACACAAGCAGGGGGAGTGGGAGAGGAAGAAGCAGGCTCACAGCAGAGGAGCCTGATGTGGGGCTCGATCCCGTAACGCAGGGATCACGCCCTGAGCCGAAGGCAGACGCTTAACCGCTGTGCCACCCAGGCGCCCCTGATTAATATTTTAAAGGAGAATAGAAATTCTCTTAGTAGAGACTGGGGCATCATGAATAAACGCCAAGTCTCAAAGTGGTATCCATGTATTCATCACATCATCATTTATAGTAAAAGGTTAGAAATAATACAGATGTGGGGTGCCTGTCTGGCTCAGTTGTGACTCTTGAAGAGCTCATGACTTTTTTTTTCTTTTCTTTTTTTTTTTTTTTAAGATTTATTTATTTGAGAGAGAAAGAGCACAAGCAGGGGGAGCAGCAGAGGGGAGATGGAGAAGCAGGTTCCCCGCTGAGCGGGGAGCCTGATGCGGGGCTCGATCCCAAGACCATGGGATCATGACCCGAGCCAAAGGCAGACACTTAACCGACTGAGCCACCCAGGCGCCCCAAAGAGCTCATGACTCTTGATCTCAGGGGTGTGAGTTCAAGCCTCACATTGGTTGTAATGATTACTTGAATAAATAAATAAACTTAAAAAAATAAAAGAAAAGAAGTAATACAAATGTTTAGAAGTTGGAATGGGTTATGTAAATTATGGATTATTAATACAGGGAAATCCTATGCAGTTGATTTAAAGTCATGTAGAATATTTACCGAAGTGGAAACAATATTCTTGCTATATCGATAAATTAAAGAGCTTGAACAGAGCAAGATACTGTTTCTGTAAGAAAAAAACTTAGATGTAAGTATAAAATAATTGGAAGGACTTTTAGGAAAAAATTATAATTTTTGAAAGAATGCTTTGGTAATAGAAAAATGACTTCCATGTTTAAAGCTTAGAGCAAAGGGTTGTAATTTTTTCTCATACTTTTTTTTTGTAAAATAGAATGTTTTACAAAAGTTTCTCCCTCATTTTGAAGGACAGAGTAGTTCTTAAATCATGTATTCCACCTTTTGAGCGCAGAAGAGGCACTGAGCATCCTGAAACATTCCTGTTTCTGATTTAATTTGTACCTGCTGAAATAATTCTCAAGCCCATGTGTATTTTTTCTGGTGGATTGGCAATACATATGCTTTAGATTGCACAGATGTGTTCAAATCCTGTTTCAAGTCATTTTTAGCAGACCTTAGCCAAATTATCTGACTTTCCTGTTGAAATTTCAGTTCATTATCTTCATTTGTAACCTGTGGTGAAAGGTGGCATTGCCCTGTTGTGGAGAAATTATTCTGATGTGGTGTAGAGTGGGTGTGGCCAGCTGTTGGTATGTTCTCATTGCACCATACTGTCTTGACCACTAGGGTGATTGCCAGTTAATCTTAGTTTTGTTTCCCTTGTCTTCATACTAAAAAGATGACAGCTAAGGTTCCTTCTAGCTAATATGTTGTAGATGAACTCTGAGCTTGATTTAAATGAACTGGGGATGTGACAAGGTAAAGGGGAGAGAGGATATAATAACACAGTCAAGAGAGGGTGTATCATGTCATGTCCTTACTTTATTTTTTTTAATTTTTTTTTTAAAGATTTTATTTATTTATTCGACAGAGATAGAGACAGCCAGCGAGAGAGGGAACACAAGCAGGGGGAGTGAGAGAGGAAGAAGCAGGCTCACAGCAGAGGAGCCTGATGTGGGGCTCGATCCCATAACACCGGGATCACGCCCTGAGCCGAAGGCAGACGCTTAACCTCTGTGCTACCCAGGCGCCCCTGTCATGTCCTTACTTTAGTCTACTTTTATAGAGCATGAATAAACTATCTTTAAAAATTAGTACAAAGAATTACTCTGGTGGTAGAAATAGATTGTTGAAATACCTTTTTATTCCTGGGACACAATCTACTGGCTTAAATATCTTAAAAATAAATTCCATTTTTACTCCATTAAGAGTTGATGATTTTTGTGTCTATGTTCATTAGTGATGTTGACCTATATATTGTACTTGTCTGCTAGCCTGAGTTTGGAGCACTTCACTGTCATATCTCATTTTAAAAAGAAATACCCTGGAAGTTTGTAGAAATGGGAATTACCTGTTTTTTGAAGGTTTGGTAGAATTTTCCTGTTAAAACCTTTTTGGCTTGGTTTCCATTCAAGGGCTTAACTTTAATTACCATTTTAATTTATGATTTGATTATTGGTCTAGACCGATCCTTTTGTATCTCCTTGGCCAGTTCTTATCTTTTATATTTTCTTAGAAAATTGTCCATTTTATGTAGGTTTTCAAATTTATGGGTATAAGTTGTACACAAGATATTCTTGAAGTTTGGTCTTATTAGGAAACCCTCCCTTCCTTCTCCTGTCTCTCCTTTCTTTCTTTGCTTCCTTCTTTCTCTCTGCCTTTCTCCATTCATCCTTTCTTCCTTTTCTCCCTCCCGCTCTTCCTTCCTCTCTTACTATGAACTGCTGAGCATACTTTTTACTATTTCACATTTTTTTTGGTTTGTTATTTTGTCATTTTTCTTGTTTCTTGAATTCAAAGTTTATTTATTTATTTTTTTCTTGGAAGAGTTGTGAATAACCAATGTGTATGCTCTTGCTTGATATAGAAAACTAGTATTATCATAAATCAACTTTGTCAGATATTAATATTATTTTATATATGCTTTTCTTGAGAGAAAATTCTGTAGGTATTGTTGATACTCATTTTCAGCCACTGTTTTTTTAATAAGTGCATTGAAGTTTGGGCATTTTTCCACTAAATAGTGCTTTGAACAAATGCTGCGGGTTTTGGTGTATAAGTGTTGTATTATGTTTTGTTTAGAGTAATTGGAACCTCAAAAAAAAAAGGATAAAGATAAGCAATTTTTAGAAAGGGCTTCTTGTTTTAAGTAAAACTACATGTAGTTTCAAGTTCTGTTTTTTAGTTATAAGGACTTTAATTTTTTTTATTTATTAAAATTCTAGTTAACACACAGTACAGTATCAGTTTCAGGAGTAGAACTCAGTGATTCATCACTTACATACAACACCTAGTCAGTGCTCATCATAGCAAGTGTCCTCTTTAAATACCCATCACCCGTCTAACCCATCTGTCACCCACCCCCCTCTGTTAACCCTCAGTTTATTCTCTATCTTTAAGAGTCTCTTATGGCTTGTTTCTCTCTCTCCCTTTT
Source organism: Ailuropoda melanoleuca (assembly GCF_002007445.2). NCBI lineage: Eukaryota > Metazoa > Chordata > Mammalia > Carnivora > Ursidae > Ailuropoda > Ailuropoda melanoleuca. The sequence continues at coordinate 24,071,294 of NC_048225.1, read as the reverse complement.
TTCTTTTCCCCCTTCCCATATGTTCATCTGTTTTCTTTGTTAAATTTCACATATGAGTGAGATCATGTGGTATTTGTCATTCTCTGACTTATTTCACTTAGCATAATACACTCTAGCTCCAACCACGTTATTGCAAATGGCAAGATTTCATTTCTTTGATGGCTGAGTAATATTCCATTGTATATATATACAACACATCTTCATCCATTTATCAGTCAGTGGACATTTGGGCTCTCTCCATAGTTTGGCTATTGTTGCTTATGCTGCTGTAAACATTGGGGTGCATTCAAATCTGTATTTTTGTATCCTTAGGGTAAATACCGAAAGTAGTGCAATTGCTGGATCATAGGGTAGTTCTCTTTTTAACTTTCTGAGGAACCTCCAAACTGTTCTCCAGAGTAGCTGCACCAGTTTGCTTTCCCACCAAGAGGGTCCTCTTCTCTCCACATCCTCGCCAAAATCTGTTGTTTCTTTTATTTTTAATTTTAGCCATTCTGACCTGTGTGAGGTGGTATCTCTTCATGATTTTGATTTGTATTTCCCTGATGATGGGTGATGTTGAACATCTTTTCAGGTGTCTGTTAGACATCTGGATGTCTTCTTTGGAGAAGTGTCTATTCATGTCTTCTGCCCATTTCTGAAGTGGATTATTATTTTTTGTGGGGGCTTGAGTTTGATAAGTTCTTTATAGATTTTGGATACTAAGCCTATATCAGGTATATCATTAGCAAATATCTTCTCCCATTCTGTAGGCTGCCTTTTAGTTTTGTTGATTCTTTCCTTCGCTGTGCAAAAGCTTATCTTGATGAAGTCCCAATAGTTCATTTTTGCTTTTGTTTCCCTTGACTTTAGTGACACATCTAATAAGAAATTGCTACAGCAGAGGTCAGAGAGCTTTCTGCCTATGTTCTCTAGGATTTTGATGGTTTCCTGTCTCAAATTGAGGCCTTTCATCCATTTTGAATTTATTTTTGTGTACGGTGTAAGAAAGTGGTCCAGTTTCATTCTTTTGCATGTTGCTGTCCAGTTTTCCCAACACCATTTGTTGAAGCAACTGTCTTTTATCCATTGGATATTCTTTCCTGCTTTGTCAAAGATTAGTTGACGTATAGCTGTGGGTCCATTTCTGAGTTCTCTGTTCTGTTCCATTGATCTGTGTGTCTGTTTTTGTGCCAGTACCATTTTGTCTTGATGACCACAGATTTGATTTGTTACAGCGTGTAAAATATGGAATTGTGATGTCTCCAGCTTTTTCTTTTTCAAGATTGCTTTGGCTGTTCCGGGCCATTTGTGGTTCCATGTAAATTTTAGGATTGTTTGTTCTAGCTCTGTGGAAAGTGCTGGTGGTATTTTGGTAGGGACTGCATTAAATGTATTGCTTGGGTAGTCTAGATATTTTAACAATGTTCTTCCAATCCATGAGCATGGAATGTTTCTCCATTTCTTTGTGTCCTTTTCAATTTCCTTCATAAGGTTTCTATAGTTTTCAGAGGGCAGATATTTTACCTTTTTAGCTAGGTTTATTCCTAGGTATCTTACTGTTTTTGGTGCAGTTGCAAATGGGATTGATTCCTTTGTTTCTTTTTCTGCTTTTTCATTATAGGTGTATAGAAATGCAACAGATTTATGCACATTGGTTTTAACTGCAGCTGCTGAATTCATGTATTAGTTGTTTAACTGCAACTGCTGAATTCACGTATTAGTTGTAGCAATTTTTTGATGGAGTCTTTCGGGTTTTCTACATAGAGTATCATGTCATCAGCAAACAGTGAAAGTTTGACTTCTTCCTTGCCAGTTTGGATGCCTTTTATTTTTTTGTTGTCTGATTGCTGAGGCTAAGACTTCCAGTACTATGTTAAATAGTGTGATGAGAGTGGACATCCTTGTCTTGTTCCTGATTGTAGGGGAAAGGCTGTCAGTTTTTCAGCATTGAGGATGATATTAACTGTGGGTCTTTCATATATGACCTTTATGATGTTGAGGTATGTTGCATCTATCCCTACTTTGTTGAGGGTTTTTATTAAGAAAATATGCTGTACTTTGTCAGATGCTTTTCCTGCATCTATTGAGAGGATCGTATGGTTCTTATATCTTCTGTTAATATGGTGTATCACATTGATTGATTTGGAAATATTGAACCACCCCTGCAGTCCAGGAATAAATCCCATTTGATCATGGTGAATAAATCTTTTAATGTACTGTTGAATTTGATTTGATAGTATTTCATTGAGAATTTTTGCATCCATGTTCATCAATACCAGGGGTATTGGCCTGTAATTCTCCTTTTTAGTAGTCTTTGTCTGGTTTTAGAATCAAGGTAATGCTGGCTTCATAGAATGAGTTTGGAAATTTTCCTTCTTTAAATGTCTGGTAGAATTCCCCTGGGAAGCCATCTGGCCCAGGACTTTTGTTCGTCAGGAGATTTTTGAATACTGATTCAATTTCTTTGCTGGTTCTGGGTGTGTTCAAATTTTCTATTTCTTCCTGTTTCAGTTTTGGTAGTTTGTAGGTTTCTAGGAATTTGCCTATTTCTCCAGGTTGCCTAGTTTGTTGGCATATAATTTTTCATAGTATTCTCTTATAATTGTTTGTATTTATGTGGTGCTGGTTGTGATCTCACCTCTTTCATTCATGATTTTATCTATTTGGGTGCTTTCTCTTTTCTTTTTGATAGGTCTGGCTAGGGGTTTATCAGTTTTATTAATTCTTCCGAAGAACCAGCTCACTTTTTTTGTTGTTGTTGTTTCTATAGTCTTTATTTCTGCTCTAATCTTTATTGTTTCCCTTCTGCTGGTGTTAGGCTTTATTTGCTGTTCCTTTTGTCGCTCCTTTAGGTGTAAGGTTATGTTGTATATTTGAGACTTTTCTTCTTGAGGTAGGCCTATATTGCAGTTTAATTTCCTCTTAGGACTGCATTTGCTGCATCCCAAAGGTTTTGGCCAAATTGTTTTCATTTTCATTTTCTTCCATGTATTTTTTATTTCTTCCTTAATTTCCTGGTTAACACATGCATTCTTTAGTAGGATGTTCTTTAACCTCCATGTTTTTGTGGTCTTCCCAAATTTTTTCTTGTGGTTGACTTCGTTTCCTAGTGTTGTGGTCTGAAAACATGCATGGTATGATCTTGATCTTTTTGTATTTGATGAGGGCTGATTTGTGACCCAGTGTGTGATCTGTTCTGGAGAGTGTTTGTGTGCACTCACAAAGAATGTTATTCTGCTACTTTAGTTTGAAATGTTCTGTATATATCTGTTAAGTCCATCTGGTCCAGTGTGTTACTCAAAGCCATTGATTCCTGTTGATTTTCTGCTTAGATGATCTGTCCTTTGCTGTAAATGGGATGTTAACGTCCCCTGCTATTTCTGTATTATTATCAGTGAGTTTCTTTGTATTTATTCCTAATTGATTTATATATTTGTGTGCTCCCAAGGTGGGGGCATAAATATTTACAGTTGTTAGATCTTGATGGATAGACCCCTTAATTATGATATAATGCTCTTCTTCATCTCTTATTACAGTCTTTGTTTTAAAATCTACTTTGTCTGATACAAGTATGGTTACTGTGGCTTTCTTTTGGCATCCGTTAGCAAAATAGATAGTTCTCCGTTCCCTCACTATCAATCTGCTGGTGTCCTTAGGTCTAAAATGAGTCTCTTTTGCAGGCAGCATATAGATGGAACTTGGTTTTTAAATTTTTAATTTTTTTATCCGTTCTGATACCCTGTGTCTTTTGATTGGAGCATTTAATCCATTTACATTCAGAGTGATTGTTGAAAGATATAAATTTAGTGCATCGTGTTACCTGTAGAGTTGGTGTTTCTGGTGATGTTCTCTGGTCCTTTCTGATCTTTTTTGCTTTGGCCTTTTTTTCTCCAATCAAAGAGTCCCCCTTAAAATTTCTAGCAGGGCTCGTGTACTGGTCATGAACGCCTTTAGTTTTGTCTGGAAGACTCTTTATCTCTCCTGTTTTGAATGACAGACTTGCTCAATAAAGAATTCTTGGCTGCATATTTTTCCCATTCAGCACTTTGAATATTTCCTGCCATTCCTTTCTGGCCTGCCAAGTTTCTGTGGACAGATTTCCTATGGACCTGATCTGTATTCTCTTGTAGGTTAAGGACTTTCTCCACCCTTGCTGGTTTCAGGATTTTTTCTTTGTGTATTTTGTGAATTCGACAATGATATGCCCTGGTGATGTTCAGCTTTTGTTCAATTTAACGGGAGATCTCTGTGCTTGTTGGATTTTGATATGTGTGTCCTTCCACAAATTAGGGAAGTTTTCAGCTATAATTTGTTTGAATAAAGCTTATGCTCCTTTTTCTCTCTCATCTTCTGGGACTCCTATGATACAAATGTTATTAAGTTTTAATAAGTTGCTGATTTCCCTAAGTCTACTTTTGTGGTCCATTACCTTTCTTTCCCTCTTCTTTTCAGTTTTATAATTTTCCATAATTTTATCTTCTATATCAGTGATTCACTCCTTTCTCTGCTTCCTCCATCCTTATTTTTATGGCCTCCATTTGGGATTGTATCTTGGTTATGGCATTTTTAACTTTGGCCTGACTAGATTTTAGTTCTTTTATCCTTGTAGTAAGGGATTCTCTGGTGTCTTCTGTGAGTTCTGGAAGCCCAGCTAGTATCCTTATAATCGTTTTAACTTCTAGTTCAGACATACTGCTTATATCAATATTAATTGAATCTGTGGCCATGAGTTCTACTTCGTGTTCTTCCTTTTGGGGTAAATTTCCCCATCTCTTCATTTTGTCCAGAAAAGAAAAGAAACAAACAAAAACCCAAAACAAAGAAAACAGACAGAGAAACTAGATCCTGGGTGTGTTTTGGTGTGCTTGTTAAGAGAATCCAAATCTCAAAATAACAAAATAAAATTAAATAAAATGAAAAGTAAACAAGAAAATAAAAAATATGTAAAAGGTATATATAGAAACAAATATAAAGAAATTGATAATAAAAAAGGAATTAAAAAATAAGAAACTAAATGAAAAAATAAAAAAATAAAGAATAAAGTAAAAAGGAAGCTGGATATTGTTTCCCCTAGAGCTGAAGCTTTGCAGCACCCTATGATCAGTAGATTTGGTGCCAGGTAGTCGTTTGTGCTGGTCTTCTGGAGGAGCGGCCTGTTGTTCTGATTCTCAGGTGGACTTACCCTGGTGGAAATGTGCCTCTGCGGTGCAGGCGGGTGGCAGGGCTTGGTGTAAACTATTCTGACCTCCACTAGGTGGCACTGTTTTCCTTCCTGAAGGCTGTCAGCCTTGTCAGGAGGGATGAATTCCAGCCCCAGTGCTGAAAGTTTGCGCTCCCAACTCTGTAGTGAGTGCTCACAGAAGAGTAGTAAGTCACTCTTATGTCCCCAGTTTCTGTCAGAACCTTTTGTCCATCCTGCCTGTACCCAGGTGTTTTTTTTTTTTTTTTTTTTAAATCTCAGGCACGGGACCGAGTTTCACAACTCCAAATTTTAGGATCTCCTGCGTGTGAACCTGCGCCGTTCCTTGGGGGGGGGGGGCGGGGGGCGGGGTCTCGCCATGTTTTTGCCATTGACGGGCCTGTCCCAGGAAAGTGATGGCACAGCAGTTCGCAGTTTATGGCAAAAGAAAGCAGAAAGCTGGCACCAAGACTTGCTTAGCCCTCTTTCTTGCTGCTATGCCTGGGAACAGTGCTGCACACTGGCGCCACCCATTCTTCTTGCGACCCAGGGGATCCTCAGACCACGCTGTCACACCTGGGATTCTGCCCTGCTTTGCCACCTAAGCACATTTAAGCCAGGCACGTCCCCCACTGTAGCCGACTTGTAAAAGTTCAGATTTTGTGCTGTGCTGCGCTGCTTACGGCAAAGTATTATACGCAGCGTAGACTGTAAGCAGGCTTCTTCCCTGCTGTTGTATATAAGCTGTATCTCCCCTAATTCAACTCTCTGTACCTCCTGCCTTCCAAAAGGTGATTGCTTTTCTGCTTGCAGACTTAACAGTTTTTTGTTCTCTCAGACCTCCGATTAATTTCTTGGGCGTTCAAAATGATTTGGTAACTATCTAGCTGTGTTTGAGGGAGGAGACAAGCTTAGGGTCCCCCTACTCCTCCGCCGTCTTAACTCCTCCATTCAATTTTAAATTCTGTAAATTTACTATCATAATTGCACTTCTCCCTATTGTCTCATCTCCAGACACAAAGATTTATTCACATTTCATGAAATATTTTTCAGTAAGAAGGAAAAAAAATCTCTTGCAATATGCAAAGATATAATCAGTTTGTTGCGATTTACCTGTTGGAGGCATTCATCTCTTCCTGCTTTGCTTTATGTGGTACTGCCATCTAGCGGGTGGGATACTACAGTGGATATGTGTGGTTTACATTTACTTTTATCATTTGGTTATCAGAAGCTGTGAATTAATGTTTCTTTCTGTCTGATTTCATATAAAGCATTACGTTTAATGAACCTGAATGCAAGAGCTCAGGTTTTACCTGGAATAAGGCATTGGAAAAATGAATTGAATACCTGTTTCTTGAGCGTTCTCTACTAAAGCTTCTGTGCAAGGGATTTGGAAGTGCTAGTACAGCCTTGGATCATCAGAAGCATTCTTGTCTTGATATTGAGAAACGTGGAAAAAGAGAGTAAATTTTGACCTGAGTGTAAAAATGTTGACAAGTAGTAATATAAAATAAGCTCTCCCCCTCAATTTTCGTGTTAAATGAATTAATCAGAATTATAATAGAAGATAAGGCCAATATTTATTGAATGCTTTTTGTGAAACAGAACTTATTCTAAATACTATTTACATCTTGTCTTATTTACTCTTCACAACAGTTCCAGATGAGGGAATTGAAGTAAAAAATGTTTAAGAACTTACCCAAGATCATGGGGTAAGTGGTGCAGCCTGTGTTTGAATAAAGGTCATAGAACCATTCTGCATATTCTTGATTACAAAAGTGCGAGGAAAGGATAAAATGACAAAATTCTTGTTTTAACAAAAAGGAACAAACCATAGGTCTGAAATAGCCGACATGTTGTTGAAGGTAACAAGTATAATGCGTAGTCGTGCAGTGTGACCTGTGCGGTCTTAGGTAAATGCCTTAACTTCCCTGGTGCTCAGTTTCCTCATTTGTAAAGTGGGAATAAATATAACTATTTCAACATACATTACAGAGTACTGTGGGAATTAAGTGAGGTGATAATTAAAAACCAAAACAGATTGCTCAATAAATTTTAAAGAACTTTAGAGAACTTTAGTTCTAAGGAACTTTGGTGAAGACAGACCATAAGCTGTAAAATGTGAAAATACTTTTCCTCATGACCTGAGTGTAGTGTTGTTAGGATTGAGGCAGCGAGTGAAGAAATTCTTTGCAAATAAGAAGCTGTATAACTATCAGGAATATTATGACAAACTTCCCCTTACAAGAGAGACTGTATTGCTAATAATCTTGGTGATCTGGTAATCAGTTTATTTAGATATAATATTTCTTTTAACATAGAAAATAACCTTATATGAAATTGTGAAATGAAGAAATCAGGTTAAAATAACATGATTTTTCTGTAATTGTAATTAAAAATTTAGTTTCAGTTTCAGATAGAATTAAACCTTTGGGTTAAGATATTGAAATTGTGGTGTATTTAGAATATTTAAGGTTTAAAATAATGGTAAAAGAAACCAGAGAAAACATATTATTGCATTTTCCCCCTTTGATTAGAAACATTGAATGTCTTTTGTTAACAATTTTTTAACGGGTAAGATAGCATATATGTGGATTCTGCATTTTTTATTTAGTATTTAGTATTTTAAATACCTGGTATTTTTTTTTTAAGATTTTATTTATTTATTTGACAGAGAGAGAGAGACAGCCAGCGAGAGAGGGAACACAAGCAGGGGGAGTGGGAGAGGAAGAAGCCGGCTCCCAGCAGAGCAGGGAGCCCGATGTGGGGCTCGATCCCAGGACCCTGGGATCACGCCCAGAGCCGAAGGCAGACGCTTAACGACTGAGCCACCCAGGCGCCCCAAATACCTGGTATATTTTAAATACCTGGTATTTACCAATTCAGTTGATTATTTACTAAGTGTTGTGTCTTTTTGGAAACAGACTGGATTTTCTTCCTGATTAAGAATTTATCTAAATGTGAATATTAAGGTTTATAGAAATACATACCAACAACAAGTTTTGATACCTATCAGTGGGATTTTCAGTTATTAATAAAAATGAATTAAACCGATGAAAAGGTTAGTTCCCTCATCTTGTTAATACTATGTATAGTTTCCAGACTAGTAAATATTTCTAGTTAAAAAATAGTTTTATGTGAAAGTACATGTAATATGTGCGTAACCTTTTGAAACAAAAGCCAGGATAATTTTAGTGTTGCTATCCCTACTGAAGAGTTTATTTTTCCTCAAACCAAAACAGATAAACTTTCAGCCCTACTTTTTTGCACATTCCATACTAATACCTCTTCTTATGCTGGGAAATCATTGTTACTTAAGGGGATGGTTTGAAATGAAAAGTTCACATAGTGAGTTATCGGTAGTGCTGTCAGGTCGTGGGCATCTTGTTGAGCTGAGAAGATTCTGGTATTTAAAGACTGATGAATGAACAAGGAAACTGTGAGATATATATGTATATATATCTTCTAACATAGAAAATAATCATATATATATGATTATTATATCTATCTATCTATCTATCTTGCAAATGGCAAGATTTCATTCTTTTTGATGGCTGAGTAATATTCTGTTAAGAAATCTTGCCATTTGCAACAACATGGCTGGAGCTAAAGAGTATTATGCTAAGTGAAATAAGTCAGTCAGAGAAAGACGAATACCATATGATTTCACTCAAATGTGCAATTTAAGAAATGAAACAAATGAGCAGAGGGGGGAAAAAACGGGAAAGAGAGGAGCAAACCATGAAGCCGACTCTTAACTATAGAGGACAAACTGATGGTTACCAGAGAGGAGGTGGGTGGGGGGATGGGTGAAATAAGGTGATGGGGAATGAGTAGGCACTTGTTTTGATGAGCTCCGGGTGATGTATGTAAGTGTTGAATCACTATATTGTACACCTGAAACCAATATTATACTGTATGTTAACAAACTGGAATTTGAATAAACTCTTCAAAAAAAACCTAAAGTTGAACAAACCAGTTACTATATCTGGTCATCAGCTGAGGAAACAGTGCTGTATTCCAATCTGGAAGGAGAAACAGATTGCTAGGTTTATTAAGATGGATTTAGGTCTCTAGCTCTTCCCTAAAAAATTTGAAGAGCAATTTTGTCTGCTATTGATTTTTTCCCTTATGTGCCGAAATTAGAACTTAGTTCACTTATAATCCGCCTAGGATATCACTCTAATGTAGAGCTATTCTTTCACTTGGCATCCTCAACTCAGTAGTTTTGAAGGAGTATTTTCAGTGTTGATTATTAGGATGTTGACAATAGGCGTGAGTAGAGCACATAATATGTGTAACAAATTATTTTTTATTTTCCATATCTACTACAAGCTACTGAGGTGAAGGAAAATGTTTATAAACTGCATGGGTATGTCACAGTGAAATGGGAAGCATAATCTATAAAAGATGAAGAAAAGAAGTCTTTGTGTGCCCCATTTGCAAGCTGTTGATTGGACTTTGATGAATAATTTTTTATGTGGGCGGGGTGATTTTTACCCTGCTTTACGCTACTGATTCCTACCCTCCATGTAAAGAAAGGACTTCTCTGAACATTTGAGTGCTTGCTGAATAGAGTTGTATTTTTAAATATTCTAACAACACTAATTGCAGATTGGTTTCCATGGTGATAGAAAAGTGAATTCAATATAGGCAAAATAACTCCAAAAATAGATTTGTAAAGAACCTAGAAGTAAGGGACTTAGAAATTCTGTTTTCCATTCCTCATAAACAAAGGATTGAGATACCATTAAGTTGAAGGAAATAAATGTAATTTACATCATCATATTTATGTCATAAGTTTCTTCAGGCCGATGTATCCTGATCTTTCATAGTGTATACTCTTGGTACATGTGGTTCAGATTGTGTAAACACATTGATGTTCAGACTTTTGCATTGGATGTCTTAAAACCCACAATTCCGAATGGTTTTACTGAATACGTTGTATGTGCTTGATACTTACATGAATATCACTGATGAAGTAGATAAGAGATTCTTCCCACAGGGGAAACAAGCAATATACCAACAAACATAGTAAGATAAGAAAAATGTAGTGCATGTTGTAAGAGTTCTTACAGGTATTCAAAGATGAGAGGTTATTTCCTGTGGCATTCAAGAAAGATTTTATTGATGATTGAATAGATTTTAGATATGCAGAGATAGATAGAAATGAAGAGCATTAGCAAGGAAAAATAACATGAACAAAGGTACCTGGAAGGGAGGGGGGATGGATGGGGTAGTGTGATTGTGGGAAAATATGTTTTAGAAGATATATGGAGATATTACCTTCCTTCAGGGATCATCTGTGGTATATGGACTTTGTGTTTAAATTCCTTTTTTTTTTCTTTTTTCTTTTTTTTTTAGAGAGAGAGAGATCGAGAGAGAGCATGGGGAGGGAAGGGACAGAGTAAGAGGGAGAGAGAATAACCAAGCAGGCTCCATGATCATGATCTGAGCCAACATCAAGAGTTGGTCGCTTAACCAACTGAGCCATCCAGGCACCCCTAAATTACTTTCTTAGTAGGAACTGAGAAGGTGTTGTGGGATTTTGAGAAGAGAGTACCATGATCAATGTGTAATGGGAAATGGAGAGAGACCAGTTAGAAGACTACTGTAGTTACCCATTCTGCAGTCATGTAGTCCAGATCCTGTGAGATCTAGAACGAGGGAAGTAGCAGTGGAGAATGGGAAAAAAGGGACAGGTATGAGAGACAAGTTTTGGGAGACAGGAAAGATTATATGGATTTAAAGGTTGAGGTTAGATCTTGACCATTGAAATATAAAAAGAGGATGTGTGGAGAGGAAGAGTAGTAATCTAGGATGTTTAAGTTGGTCAACTAGATGAATAGCTATGCTACTTATTTACTTTAGGAATTCAGGAGGAAGAAGAAAATTTGTAAGGAAAGTAGTGTATTCCGTTTTGTAAATGAATACTATAATCCAGTGAGACTGTGTTTTTTTATTCAGTCATTCATTAAATATTTAGTGATCCCCACTTAAAATTCAGGTATTTTTCGGGGCGCCTGGGTGGCACAGCGGTTAAGCGTCTGCCTTCGGCTCAGGGCGTGATCCCGGCATTATGGGATTGAGCCCCACATCAGGCTTCTCTGCTATGAGCCTGCTTCTTCCTCTCCCACTCCCCCTGCTTGTGTTCCCTCTCTCGCTGGCTGTCTCTATCTCTGTCAAATAAATAAATAAATAAATAAATCTTTAAAAAAAAATTCAGCTATTTTTCAAGATGTTGAGATAGGTATATATGTATCTCCTTTTTTCATTATATATTATAGTTAAAAAATCTGTGAAATGCATGTTACAAATATTTTTATCCCAGTTTGTGACTCATCTTTTCACTTGGGTTATGGTGTCCCTTTTATGATTACTTAAAAACTTTTGATGTAGCCAGTTTTATCAGTCTTTTGTTCTTTTTGTGTTTTAGGTAAGAAATTCTTCCCTGCCTTGTGGACATAAAAGCATTTTCCTCTATCTCCCTTTTTTTTTCATTATTTTACATTTTGACGTTTTGCTTTTCACACTTAGATGTTTAATTTGCTTGGAATTATTCATTGGATATGGTAGAAGATAGGGGTCTATTTTCTCTTTCTAGTTATCTTAGACTATTGATTAAATAGCAGTTGTTTTTCTCAGTGATTTTTATGGCCTAAATGGTCATATATCAATGTCCAAATAAATGTGTTAGTTATCTGGCTATCTTCTGTAATCCATTGGTCCATGGCCTATCTCTGTGCTAATATCACACTATCTTAATTAATAGGTTACTATTACTTTTTATTGTATAACACCTCAAAACTTAGTGGCTTCGGGTGCCTGGGTGGCTCAGACAGTTAAACATCTATCTTTGGCTCAGGTCAAGATCCCGGGGTCCTGGGATCCAGCCCTGGGTCAGGCTCTTTGCTCAGTGTGGGGTCTGCTTCTCTCTCTGCCTCTCCCCCCTGTTCCTGCTCTTTCTCTCTCTCTCAGAAAAATAAATAAAATCTTAAAAAAAAAATATTCGAAAAAGAGAACTTATTTTTAATATTTAAAAATATTTTAAAAATAAAATCTTTAAAAAATATATTAAAAAAGAGGATTTAGTTAAGCCAATGAATAAGGTTTAACCCGACAACCCTTTTATTGTGTTTCATGAGTCCCAATTCGTTGGATTGACTCAGGTGGGAAATTCTCTGTTGGTCTTGCTTGGGTTCTTTCTCTCAGGCAGTTGTAGTCTTGTGGTGATGGTGGCTGGGGCTGCATGTCTAGTGCTTCCGTGATCCTTGGGAGTCTCTCTCTCCCCATGGTGTTTCGTCCATCAGGGCCTCTTCCACGAGCTCTTTCTTCAGTAGTGTACTATGGTCCTTTGACCTGGAGGCTTAGGACTCTGAGGGTGAGAAAGCTGAAACTGTTAGACTTTTTAATGGCTTGTCTTAGAAGTCTCAGAACATTGCTTTTCCCACATTTTATTGTTCAGACAGTTAGAAGCGTAGCATAAATTCAGAAGTGGAGAGGGAAGCTCTGCCTCCACGAGAGGAAGAACAGGTACATCTAGAGAGCGCCGAATTGTAGCTTCACGGTAAATCTTGATTTCTGGTAGGGTACATTTCCTGATTTCATCAAAATTGCCTTGGTTCTTTTTGGCTCACTTTTTTCCATAGACATTTTGCATTTCCCTTGAAAAATCTTGGGAAGAAAAAAAATTATTGAAATTTTGATAAGAATTGCGTTTAATGTATAGGTTAATTGAGGTATAATTCCTGTATTTCTCATGCTGAGTTTTTAACTCTATTTGGGTTTATTTACATCTTCTTTCACATCTTTCAATAAGGTTTAATAATTTCCTTTGAAATTCTGCACGTATTTTATTTGGTTTATTTTTAGGTAACTTGCAGTTTTTATTGTTAACATGAATTGAACATTTTTTCAGTTACATTTTAACATTAGATACTATTGATTACTGAAATTCTATTGATTTTTTTCGCTTTAAAAAAATCCACTTTCAAAACACATTTATTGGGAGAGAATTCATACCCATATAATTCATCTACTTAAAGTACAGTTCACTGTTGTTTAGTACATTCACAATGTGTGCAACTATTGCCAAAGTTTAATTTTAGAACATTTTTATCAGTTCCAGAAGAAATCCTGTACTCACCATCAGTCATTCTCATTCCCTTCTAAACCTGTACACCAGCCCCTGACTTTTCTGCCTACCCAGTCCTGGTAACCACTAATCTGCTTTCTGTCTCCGTGGATTTGCCTTTTCCAGAAATTTTGTATACGTGGAATCATACAATATGTGATCTTTCGGTAACTGGCTTTTTTCACTTAGCATGGTTTCAGAGTTCATCTAAGACATAGCATGTATCAGTACTTCATTGTTTTTATCATTAAATAATATTGCATCATATGGCTGCATACCACATTTTATACATTTTAAATTGTGCATTTTAAATTTAATACTTCTGGGAGACTTCTGCCTTTGGGACGATGGAACAGACAGTGTTGAGTTTCCTATGCTTTTGTTTTTGTTTTTTAGCCATTTCAACCATTTTATACAATTCATTGGCATTAAGTGCATTTACATTGTTACGTAAAATCACCACTACCCATCTCCGGAAGTTTTCATCAACACAGAAATACAGCATATGAAAATCAGTCAATGTAATATAGCACATTAACTGAATGAATGAAAAAAACACCCATGTGATCATCTCAGCTGATGTATAAAAAGCATTTGATAAATTTAGCATCCTTTCATGATAAAAACACTCAACAAACTAGGAACAGAAGGAAACTCTCTGACAGAATAAAGACCAAATATGAAAAACCCACTAACTAACATCATATCCATGGTGAAAACTGAAAGCATTTCTCCTAACATCAGCAACAAGATAAGCATGCCTGCTTTCAACACTTCTGTTCAGTGTGATTCAGAGCAATTAGGCAAGAAAAATAAAAGACATACAAGTTGGAAAGAAAGAAGTAAAATTATCTCTGTTCACGAATGACATGATCTTATATGTAGAAAATCATAAAGTTTCCACAAGAAAACTCCTAGAAATAATTCAACAGTTTCCAAATTTAAAATCATCATTCTTGTATCACTAGCATTTCTATACACTAAAAGTGAATAATCTGAAAAAGGAAATTAAAATAATTCCATTTACAATAGCACCAAAATCACTAAATCACTTAAGAATACACTTAACAAAAAAGGTAAAACACTTGTGCACAGAGAGCTACAAAATGTTGCTGAAAGAATATAAAGAAAACCTAAAATGTAAAGATATCCTGAGTTCATGGATTGGAATACTTAATATTTTTAAGATGATGGTCATATCCAAAGTGATCTGCATCTTCATTGTAATCCTATCAAAATCCCAGTGGCATTTTTTGGTAGAAACAGAAAAACCCATCTTAAAATTCATGTGAATTCTCAAAAGGACTCTGTATACATAGAACAATCTTGAAGAAGAATGGAGTCGAAGAACTCACACTTCCTAATTTTAAAGCTTACTACAAATCTAAAGGAATCAAAAGAGTGTGGTACTGGCATAAAGATAGACATATAGACCAATGAAATAGAAGAGAGCCCCTAAATAAACCCTCACATTTGTGGTCTGTTGATTTTCAACAAGATGGCCAAGTCCATTCAGGAGGAAAGGACAAGTGTTTTCAGTAAACAGTGCTGGGAAAACTGGATATCCACATGCAAAAGAAGTTGGATCTTAACGTCAAAATGGAACTAAGACCTAAATGTGAGAACAAAAACTTTAAAACTTAGAAGAGGAACATCTTAATAACATTGGATTTGGCAATGATTTTTTGGATATGACACCAAAAGTTAAAGGCAAAAAACAGTAGATAAGTTGGATTTCATTGAAAGTAGAAACTTTTGTGCATTAAAGGATATTAAGAGAGTGAAAAGGTAATCCGCAGAATGGAAGAAAGTACTTGCAAATCATGTGTCTGATATGGGATTAATTTCCGAGGTAAAGAACTCCTACACCTCAAAACAATAAAATGAACTAATTCACAAATGGGCAAAGAACTTGAACGGACATTTCCCCAAAGAAGTTATACAGATGGCCAATAAGCATATGAAGAGAAGCTAATTTATCCGTTATTGAAAGTCATGTATTAAAATCTAATTATTATTATAGAGCTGTCTGTTTCTCCCTTTGATTCTGTCAGTGTTTATATAATTTGGGGCTACTTTGCTTGGTGCATCTGTATTTTTTCCAGCTTTTTTGAGGTATGATTGACAAATATAATTTGTATACATTTAAGGTATATAATGTGGTGTTTTGATATATGTATACATTGTGAAATGTTTACCACAATCAAGCTGTTAATTAACATAGCCACCACTTCACGTAATTACTATTTTTTTGGCATTGAGAGCCCTTAAATCTATTGCCAGCAGATTTCAAGGGTACAATACGTTATTATTAACTGTAGTCACCATGCTGTGAATTTGTTCTTTAGAACTTACTTTACAGCTGAAAATTTGTACCTTTTCATCTGTATCTTCCCCATTCCCCTGCCCTTCAGCCTCTTGTAACCATGGCATGACTCTTTGTTTCTCTGAATTCAGCTTTTATTTTTTAAAAAAGATTCTGCATATAAGTGACATCGTGATATTTGTCTTTCTGTGTCAGGCTTACTTTACATGTAGCATAAGTTTTGCCAGTTTCACCCGTGTTACCACAAATTGTAGAATTTCTTTCTTTTTGTGGCTGCATAATATTTCATTGTGTTTGTGTAGTGTACATGTTGAACATGGGAATGCAGGTATCTCTTTGACATAATGATTTTATTTCCTTTGGATGTATACACCAATGGGCTTGTTAAGTCATATGGTAGTTATGTTTTTAATTTTTTGAGGAAAGTTCATACTTTTTGCCCTAATGGCTCTGTCAGTTTACATTCCCACAACTACCTCACAAGGGTTCCCTTTTCTCTACATTCTTACCAATTCTTACCTTTTGACTTTTTTTGTTGTTGTTTTGTTTTTACTTTAAGGTCATGTCATGTACAAAGAGATACAGTTTTATTTTTTCCTTTCTGATTTCAGTGCCTTTTATTTCTTTTTCTGGCCTAATTGCTCTGGCTAGGACTTCCACTACTGTGATGAATAGAAGTGGCAAGAGGGGTGCTTTTGACTAGTTTCTGATCTTAGAAAAAGGCTTTCAGCTTTTCATTGTTGAGTATGATGTTAGCTGTGGGTTTTTCACATATGTCTTTCATTATGTTAAGGTACATTCCTTCTTTTTTTTTTTTATTATGATATGTTAGTCACCATACAGTACATCATTAGTTTGTGATGTAGTGTCCCATGATTCATTGTTTGTGTATAACACCCAGTGCTCCATGCAATACGTGCCCTCCTTAATACCCGTCACTGGTGGTACATTCCTTCTATGCTTAATTTGTTGAGCATCTTTGTAATGAAAGAATCTTGAATTTTTTCAGATATTTTTATGCCTCTGTTGAGGTAATCATATGGTTTTTTCTTTCATCCCATTAATGTAGTATATCACATTTACTTATTGTATGTGTTGAACCATCCTTGCATCCTAGAGATAAATCCCTCTTTTTTTTTTTTTTAAGATTATTTATTTATTTGACAGAGAGAGAGAGACAGCCAGCGAGAGAGGGAACACAAGCAGGGAGAGTGGGAGAGGAAGAAGCAGGCTCCCAGCGGAGGAGCCTGATGTGGGGCTCGATCCCAGAACGGTGGGATCACGCCCTGGGCCGAAGGCAGATGCTTAACGACTGAGCCACCCAGGCGCCCCGAGATAAATTCCTCTTGATCATGGCCTTTTAATATGCTGTGGAATTTGGTTTGCTGATGTTTTGTTAAGAAATTTTACATGTATGTTCATCAGGGGTATTGGCCTGCAACTTTCTTTTCTTGTAATGTCCTTATCTGGCTTTGGTATCAGGGTAATGGTACCTTCATAAAATAAATTTGGGAGTATTCCCTAGTCTTCATTTTTATTGAAGAGTTTTAGTAGGGTTGGTGTTAATTCTTCCTTAAATGTTTGACAAAATTCACCTCCCAAGTCATTAGGCACAGACCTTTTCTTTGTTAGAAGAGATTTGATTATGGATTCAGTCTCCTTGGTTATTGGTCTGTTGTTATTGGTCTATTCAAATTTTCCATTTCCTCAGAGTTCAGTCTTGGTAGGCATATGTTTCTAAGAACTTATTTATACTTTCTAGGGTATCCAGTCTGTTGACATATTATTGTTGGTAGTATAGTCTCTTGTGATCCTTTGTATTTCTGTGCTGTTAGTTATAATGTTTCTTTCATTTATAATTTTATTTGAGTCTTCTCTTTTTTTTCATTGTCTGGCTAATGGTTTTTCAATTTTGTTTATCTTTTCAAAAAACCACCTCTTAGCGGTTGTTTTCTTTATTTCGTTTATTTCTGATCTATTCCATTTATTTCTATTTCATTTATTTTTTGATTTTAGATAGTTCTTTCTTTCTGCTACCTTTGGGCTTAGTTTTTTCTTTTTCTAGTTCCTTGAAGTATAAAGATAGGTGGTTTATTGGAGATCTTTTTTCTCTTAGTATAGGCATTTGTCACAATAAACTTCTCTCAGAACTAATTTTTTTTCCTTTTTTAAAATTAATTTATTCGTTAGTCAGAGGTAGGGAGGGAGTGCACAAACAGGGGGAGCAGCAGACAGAGGGAGAGAGAGAAGTAGACTTCCTTCCCAGCAGGGAGCCTGATATGGGACTTGATCCCAGGACTCTGGGATCATGACCTGAGCTGAAGGCAGACACTTAACCGACTGAGCCACCCAGGCATCCCTCTCAGAGCTATTTTTGTTGCATCTCAGAAGTTTTGTTACATTTTACTTCCATTTTGTTTTTTTCAAGATATTTTTTATTTTGCTTTTGATTTCTTTTTGGACCCAGTGGTTGTTCAGGGGTGTATTATTTAATTTGCACATATTTGTGAATTTTCCAGCTTACTTGCTCTTACTGATTTTTAGTTTCATACCAGTTGGAAAAGATACTTGGCATGATTTCAGTCTCCTTAAATTTCCTGAGTCATATTTTGTGACATAACATGTGTGCTGTCCTGGAGAACATTTCATATACATTTAGGAAGAACATGTAATCTGCTGCTGTTGGATGGAGTGTTTTGTATATGTCTGTTAGATCCTTTTCTTTTAAAATATAGTTTAAATCTAATGTTTCCTTATTGATTTTCTGCCTTATTGATAATCTTTCCATGTTAAAAGTGGGGTATTTTTTTTTAAAGATTTTATTTATTTATTTGACAGAGAGAGAGAGACAGCCAGCGAGAGAGGGAACACAAGCAGGGGGAGTGGGAGAGGAAGAAGCAGGCTCCCAGTGGAGGAGCCCAATGTGGGGCTTGATCCCAGAACGCCAGGATCATGCCCTGAGCCGAAGGCAGACGCTTAACGACTGAGCCACCAAGGCGCCCCGAGAGTGGGGTATTAACATCCTCATTACTGTTGTGTTGCTCTGTATTTTTCTTTTTGTTTCTGTCGATATTTACTTAATATATTTTGGTGCTCCAATGTTGAGTGCATAAATATTTACAGTTGTTATATATTCTTTATGAATTGACCCCTTTGTCTTTATGTAATGATTACCTTTGTCTGTTGTAGCACTTTTTGACTTAGGTTTATTTTTGTCTAACATAAGTATAGTCATCTCTCTTCTCTTTTGGTTTCCATTTGCAAGGAATATTTTTTCCCTATTCCTTCAGTTTTAGTGTATATATCTCTTCACTTTTAGTCCTTAAAGCTAAAATGAATGTCTTTTAGGCACCTAGTAGATAAATCTAGCTTTTTATCCATTTAGCCACTCTCTGTTACTTTATCAGTAACAGTAACAGTAATCAGTAACAAAAATTTAATCAGTTTACATTTAAAATAATTACAGGTGGAGGCTGGGAAGATAGTGGAGTAGGAGGACTCTAAGCTTACCTAGTCCCCCAGAAACAACTAGATAACACATCAGTGTCAAAAACCTAGATAACAACCTGAAGATTGGCAGAACAAATGCCACGATTAAAAGTAGAGAAGAGGCTATATCAAAGAAGTTAGGAAGGACAGAGATGCAGTGAGGAGCTAAATAGATAATGTGGCCCGTCTGTGGGAGAAAGGGATCTGTGGGTGCAGAGAAGGAAGAGAAACAGACTCTCACACCAGGGAGCTCACCTAAGGAAGCCAAATCCCCTTTACATTTGGCTTTGAAAACTAGAGGGGCTAAATTTTGTGAGTTCTTACAACTAGCGGGACTTAAAGCCTGGAATTTAAAAAATTAGTGGGTTCAGCTCTGGGATGGTTGGAAGGCAATAGGACCTGAGTCCCTGCCCTGGAAGAGATAGCACAACAAAAAGCCGCAGAGATATAGCATGGAAGCAGCAGTTTGAAAAACACCTGGGTCATAGGGGAGGGAGAGTTATTGACTAATCTCAGAGTGTGTCAGAGAGGGACAGAGATTGCTGGGAGATTCCTCCAGGAACAAAGCAGCTGGCAGGTGCCACTTCATTCCCCCACCCCCCACATAAACACACTGGGCACCTGCGGGAACCAGCAAACACGTGCTACCTAGCCCTTGGATCTTTAGGGAATCAGCCCTTTCCTGTCATTCTTGCCTCAGTCTCACCTCTGTGGGTTCTCTCCCCTAGAGGAACAGCACATACCTCGCCAGTAGTGTGTCTTCGACCTATACACTTTGCAGGGCCTTGGTTTAGGTGGTGGCAGAAGTGGTGGTGGGCCCCCTTCTGCAGAAGAATGGGTGCATGTTGTTAAAATTGTGAGCCCCACACAAACTTTGACCCCCCCCCCCCCCCCACCGGTGGCCTTGGTCCAGCGCCGGCAGCAGGTCTCATTTTACAAACAGATTGGCAGGAATCTTGTTAAAACTGCACACCTTGCCTGGCCACCAGGTCCAGGCCTGGGGATGGGAGGCACATCCCCTCTTGCTGATGCACAAACCTTGTAGGCACTGTGTGATTAGTCCCCTCCAATATGCTGTTGGCTGGAACCCATTCAAACCAGCGCCACAAACCTGGTTGTGTGCAAACAGCCCCCAAAAGGGCCAGCATCACACCAAAGTGACTCCTTCCTTGGAATATAACCACATACACCAGTCAGATTGCTGTCCCAGCAGTCGTCTGGGAGCAAAGAGTTGCTCCGATTGCAGGGCCCACCCACCAACAAAAACATGGCAGGGGATAACACACAGGGATGGCCTGCAGTTTGGTGCTGCTGTATGTCTGGCAAATGCTTGGTCTGACTAAATTCATGCCCAGGGTGGCCCCAGACTGGTCCACTAACACCACAGAGAGCAAACACTTCCCACAACAGGCGAAGAGAGCCAGAGCAGTTGACTGGACAGGAAAAAGCAGCCCAGACATAACAGTGGGGTGCACACAACACACGTAGAAGACACCCTTGAGGCACCAGGTTCCAGTAAGCATGGAACGCTGCACTGCAGGGCACGACAGGATCTCTTCTTCATGAGGCCATTACTTTCAGGAGCAGGGGATGTAGCTGACTTTTCTAACACAAAGAAATAGACACACAGAGTAAGACAAAAGAGACAAAGGAATATGTCCCAAATGAAACAATAGGTCAAAACTACAGCAAGAGACCTAAGTGAAATGGAGATAAGTAATGTGCCTGATAGAGAATTTAAAATAAAAGTCATAATGATACTCATTGGACTTGAGAAAAGAGTGGAAGATATCAGTGAGCCATTAACAAGGACAGAAGAACCAATCAGAGATGAACACAATAAATGAATTTAAAAATACACTAGATGGAATACATACCAGACTAAGGGAAGCAGAAAATGAATCTGCAACCTGGAGAACAGAGTAATGGAAACTAGTAAAGCTGAACAGGTGAAAGGGAAAAAAAAATTATACAAAGAGAATGGACTTAGGGAACTCAGTGATTCTATCAAGCAGAATAACATCTGTATTAAAGGGATCCCAGAGGAAGAAGAGAGAGAAGAGTGAGCAGAAAATTTATTTGAAGACATAATAGTTGAAAACTTCTTAAATCTGGGGAAGGAAACAGAAATCCAGATTTAGGAGGTACAGAGATCCCTCAACAAAATCACCTCAAGGAGGTCCACACCAGGACACATAGTAATTAAAATGGCAAAAAGTGGTGATAAAGAGAGAATTTTAGAAGCAGAAAAAAGAAAAGAAGACTGATAAATACAAGGGGAAACCTATAAGGCTATTAGCGGATTTTTCAGCAGGAACTTTGCAGGCCAGAAGGGAGTGGTATGATATAATCAAAATGATGAAAGGAGAAAACTGCAGCCAAGAATATGCTATCCAGCAAGGCTGTCATTCAGGAGAAAAAAAAGAGGACTTCAAATAAAATCAGAAATGAAAAAGGAGAAATAACAACTGACACTACAGAAATGCAAACAATTCTAATTCTATGACATGATTTCACTCATACCTGGAACTTAAACAGACAAAAGAACAAGGAAGAAAAAAAGACAAAGCAAAAAACAAATTCTTAACTAAGAGAACAAAGCAGTGGTCACCAGAGGTGAGGTGGGGGTGGGTGGGTGAGGTAGGTGAAGGGAATTAAGAGTATACTTGTCCTGATGAGCACTGAGTAATATATGGAATTGTTGAATCACTGTATTGTACACCTGAAATTAATATAACACTATGTTAACTATACTGAAATTAAAAATATTATGTGGGTGAAATAAATCAACAGTTAGACTTGGGAATTCGGTCCTTTGGTTAGTGAACTAGGAATAGGACGTAGAGATGAGGAATGAAGTAGTTGGAATGGACGAGGGATGAGACTGTCTTGCATATCTCTAAGAGAAAGAATCATTTTCCCTGGCTGGCTTTAACTGGACATTGGTCCAGAAATAGAAGAGTAGAAGCCCTAACTACTTTCATTCAGCCTTAATTTCACAAATCATAGTAGTACTAAATGAGAAACCTCTAGGGGAAAAGGTTAATGACACAAAGAGTTTTGCTAATATAAAGCATCAAGGGTGCTTTTACTTTGTTATTGTAGTGAAGAATAGCAAAGTGTATTTAACTGTCAAGCCACAACATACAGAGAACAGTAGTTAGGAAGGATAAAGACTTGCCTTAAATTTAAATCTCTACTAATTATTTTATCATGAAATTGATTTCTGACTAGATTGTAAGAAGTTCTGCTGTGATATTCTGCTGTAACAAAGTTTACACTGACATCCTCTGAAATGACTGCAATTTCTGTTAAGCTTGTTTTAGGAGACTGCGTTTGTTTAGAGCGTTTCATACAGATAACTGCTCATTTAAAGTTATGAGTGGTTTCTCATGGGTATAGAATTTGCTCATCAAGCTTATAACCTTGATCTTATTGACTTTGACCTCACAGATTTTGTTCTAAATAAATCAGCTAATACAAAAAAAAATAGTTATTGATAGTTCAGGACATTTTGTTAATTGTTTATCTGTATTTCCTTTGTTATCTTCTTACTCTTGTTGTCTTCCCTGGTGATCTGATGAGTAGTTATGGCATTATACTTTGCTTCCTTTCTTCTTCCTTCCCTGTATCTACTCTAGGCTTTTTCTTTGTGATTACTATGGAGCTTACATAAAATATCATATGATATCCTGTTTTAAGCTGATAAGAACCTAAGTTGTATTGCATAGAAAAACTGTTCTTTTCTTTGGCTCACATTTTATATTATTGTTATTACAACTTATATCCTTTTCTATTTGGTATTTATTTAAAAACTATTGTAGCTATAATTATTTTTAATTTGCCTCTCAACTTCTATTTTAGAGGTAAAAGTGATTTATATATTACTCTTTCAATAAAAGAGAATTTTGAATTTGACTATGCATTTACCTTCATTCTTGAATTTTATATGTTTATGTTTTTACCTTGTTAATTAGTACCTTTTCATTTCAGCTTGAAGAGCTCTTTAGAATTTCTTATAATGCAGGTATAGCAGTGAACACTCTCTGCTGTTACTTGTTTGGGAAAGTATCTCGCCTTCATTTCTGATGGGCAGCTTGTCAAGTATAGTATTCTTGTTCGTCAGTTTTCTTCTTTCAGTACTTTGAACATACTTCCCACTCTCGCAGTCTGCAAAATTTCTGCTGAAAAATCTGCTGATAACACTATTATAGGGATTCCTTTGTATGTAAAAGTCTCTTTTCTCTTGCTGCTTTTGAAATTCTTTCTGTTTGATTTTTGACTGATTATAATGTGTCACGGTAAAATCCTCTTTCAGTTCAGTATGTTTGAGCTTCACATACCTGGATATCCATATCTCTTCTCAAATTGGGGAAATGTTCAGCCTTTATTTCTTTAGATACACTTTCTGCCCCTTTTTCTCCTCTTCTTTTGGGGCTCCAATAATGCATGTATTGTTACACTTAATGTATCCTGTAAGTTCTGTAGTGTTTCTTCATTGTTTTTCATTTCTTTTTCTTTTTGCTTTTCTGACTGGATAATTTTAGTTAGAATTTTTAGTCATTCCCCAAATTTGTTTTTTCTTCCCTTTTTTACTTTCTTTCTCTTCACTGATATTTTCATTTATATATACATTGTTTTTCAGGTTTCCTTTAGTTGTTTTAACTCTTCGAATGTGTTTTATATAGTACGTTTAAGATCTGTTATGTCCTATATCTGAATTTCTCAGGGATTGCTTCTGTTGGTTTATTACTATTTTTTCTAGTGAATGACCCATGTGTTCCTGTTTCTTTGTATATTTTGTGAGTTTTGTTGTTGTTGTTGCATAGTAGACATTTGGATACTATAATGTAGTAACCGTAGAACTCAGATTCTATCCCTTACCACGAGTTTGCTGTTTTTGATCCCGAGGGCTGCAGTCTGTGTTTTTAGTGACTTTTCCAGGCTGTTTTTGAAGATTGTGTTCCATATCCTATGTGCTCACTGATGTCTTTTCTTTTACTTGTGTTCAGATAGTGTTTTATTAGGGAATTCCTTGAATGCCATGAACTAAAAATAAAAAATAAAAAAATAAATAGTAAGCCAGTCTTTACACATTTCCTTTGTGTTGAGAGACTCATTCAGCAATTAATCAGGCTCTTTACAGCTCTGTCTTAGCCTGGACAGTAGAGGTGAAAGCTTAGGAAATCTTTATGTCTTTTGTGCATGTGTCCTACCCTGAACATATTCGTGGCTTTCTCTATGTCCCAGCATACACAGACACTTCTGAATGCTTGCATTTCCTGAGGAACCTCTCTCCCCAGGTCTTTCTCCTGGGCGTTAAGCTGTTTCTTTTATGTCGTAGCTATAATCTTTTGCTTCAGGTGACTGAGACTTTTAGTTCACTTTACAATATTTTAGCAATGCTGCTTTTTTAAAATCCCCAGGCGAATTCCAATTTAGGTGAAAAAGAGATATGGGTTCCTTGTGTCAACCCTTCATGTAACTGCCAGACAGACTGATCAGAACAGACAGATACAATAGTTTGTTAATGATGTCTCTGCTCCTTCCAGATGCAAGGAGGAGGGTCCCACCCTGGGGAGCTAGGGCTACTGTCTACAGGAGTGCTGCTGAGATGGGGAGGGGAAGAGCAAGGGTGGGTAAAAACACCACAAAGCTTTCCTGCAAGTTACAAGTGGGCTTTTTTCTTGATTTGTTGTTCTCATGATGATTGTAAACCATCTACTCTCTTCTAGATTACTGAGAAAGTTGGTTGCGAGAGTTTTTGCTTGTTTTTTCTTGTTTCTATGAAGGGAATGGAGTTTGGAGTTGCCTACCCTGCCATTTTATTGACACCATTTGACCATGCTTCTTTTCTGTTAAGTCCTCCCCACCCATCTTTTTGCCTTTTTGGGGAAGTTTCTTCTCCTCTTCTTCACTCTCCTCTCTGCCCTTGTTCTTTTTAGAGAGGTTGATTTTATTCCTAGTCTTTATTTCTTTTGTAGTTATGGCCATTTTAAAATTTTATACTCTTCCTTGTGGTTTGGATGTTTAAGAGTTGTTTTTTTCCCCCTCCATTGAGAGGAATTGAAAATTGGTGAGACTACAAGATCTCTTTGTGCTTTACTTGTGAGCCACCAGTTTTCTGAACTGAAGGAGAGCATGTGCTCTTTCTCTGTCTCTTCTTTGCTGCCTGGTTGCTAGTTCTCTTTGTTCTCCAGTCCTTTCCCCAGTCTCCTGTGCCAGCAGAGAGCCCTCTTCTGTCTACTCTACCATGAACTTTGGTGTAGAGCTGCTTCTCACTCTCTGAAGCCCTGGGTTTCCTCCAAGGGTTTCTCCTGGCTTTTCTGTGCCACCTCCAGCCTTCAGTTGTTGAGTATCTTGAATGCCTCAGAAGGTGCTCTCTGAGCTTTCCCTCCCTGCTCCCCATCTACAGTGGTTAGCTACAGCATGCTCGGGGAGACGCCGCACACTTCTCATCTCTCTCTGTGCTCCTCTTCTTCCCCCAGCCTCTGGTGCACTGACCCTATAACCTGGGGTCCGGTGGGCGTTGACTTTTTGCTACAGGTTTCCCTTGGAATTTTCATTCATTACTCCAGTCCACATGCAGTCTTCAGGGTTTGGCTGATTTCTTCTTAACCTGCCTAGTGCCAGTTCTTTATCCTTCTGCTGCTTTACCAGGCTTCTGAGCATGTCTAAGTCTCTTCTATCTCATGAATGTCTCGGCACTTTAGCTTTTTAGTTCACTTAGAGTTTTTCTTACCCCTAATTCTTTTTTTAAAAGTATGATTTTGTAGTTAATCTGTCTTATTTTGGCTGGTATGAGAATGATCATTATCTTGTGAACTTCTGCTTAATACTAGAGTGTTTTTAAAAATACTTCAGTGATATTGCTCTCAAAAATAGAGAATATGTGGGGCGCCTGGGTGGCTCAGTCGTTAAGCGTCTGCCTTCGGCTCAGGGCGTGATCCCGGCGTTCTGGGATCGAGCCCCACATCGGGCTCCTCTGCTGGGAGCCTGCTTCTTCCTCCCCCACTCCCCTGCTTGTGTTCCCTCTCTCGCTGGCTGTCTCTCTCTCTGTCAAATAAATAAATAAAATCTTTATTAAAAAAAATAGAGAATATGTGTTTATCTTTTCTTTTTTATAATATTAACTCTAATGATGGTAACGTTAAGTACTTATGAGTAGTAGGCATCTTGGTGAACACTTTAAATGCATTATCTCATTTGATACTCACAAACTTGAGAATAGGTATTGTTAATCATTCTCATTTTCCCGATGAGAGGTTAAGTAGGTAGGTCAATATTATACAGCTAGTTAGTGACACTTTTGAACTCAGAGCTGTCTGTCTCTGGAGCATAATTTGCAAATTCATATCACTGGGTGGGGAAGATATCTAATACAAATGCAAGAAGAGAGTAGTGCATGAAAAAATAACAAAGCAAGCAGCATGATGAATGATAGTTACCATTCAGCTATCTAAGCTGGTGGCAAAGTCTTTTGCAGGATACATGCCTCATTTAAAGAGTTGGGTCACTTTTCAGTTCCAGCCAGTTGTTGCTCATGTGAGAATATGGGTCCAATATTTTAGATTTTCTGATCTTTCAATAGAAGCCAGAAATCTGTATTTTTCATATGAAATGACTCTTTCTAAATTGTTGCTGCTGGTTTAGGTAAAAATAAAATAAAATCTGGTGTGCAGATATACGTGATAAGTCTGAAGTGACACACATCTGCAGGCCCAGCCTGCTCTCTGGGAAGCCAATTTCCAGTCTCTGGAATGGAACCTGAACTTTCTTTTAACCACTTGCTCATGCTGTCTCTCAGTGCCCACCTTACTGCCTTCTTTCCACATATGTGCTAAATAAATTAAGTGAAGACCTTCTCTTGAATGAACGTATTTTATTTACTGCTCTTATGCAGTTGTGCTACTTTAAACTATGAAGACAATACTTAGAAATATATTTTTAAAAACATCCTGAATTCTGTTTTATCTTCAGAAGCTATAGAGTTCCATTGAAAGTCATATCTTACAGTGAGTTGATGTGAGGGTTTAAGTATTACTGAATGCCTAGTTTATTCTTACTCATTAATCATGACTTTCCCTCTCTTCTGCCCCCCCCGCCTTTTTTTTTTTTTACATAGCTTTCACTTTCAGAAGAACAGAATGAAGTAACGAAAAATGGCTGTGAATCTAAAGAGCTGGTCTACCTCGTGCACATTGCTTGTCAGGTAATTTTGTGGATACGTAGATTCCTTTTGATGCGTTTTTTACGGCATCTGATAGAATTCACAGAAAGATACTTGTATGATATTGAAATGAAATTGGACTATGCATGAGCATTTGTTAAGAAAATGAACGGTATCCTTTAAAAAAGAAATAAATGTGTTCATACAAAATTACATGGAATGCACAGTTTAGTATTGTAACTTGCATATCTTCTGTCTGCATTTTTAGAAAGTTTTTAAGGCTTTAGACATTTGTGGACAAATAACAGTGACTATGGTAACACAGATGTTTCGTTTTATTCTTTCTCCTAGTCATGCTGGCAATTCTGCACGTGCTCAGAGTTGAAACAATTAATAGAATCAGTCCTACAGATATTTAATTTACAAGCTTAAATGAAAACTCTTCTTGTAAGAGTAAAGGAAATACATCTTTTGTTGATGATAAGTTTAAATGAATCAGCTACTGATCACCTATTACAATAAAAGAGCAAACTAAGTTTCACTTGTCTCTGCCTGAGATGCTCACTTTTCTACCACGCAGGAAGTTTCACTGTAGTGAATGTGTGTATGTTTTAGAAGGGGACTGTTTCCTGACACTTAGTGTTAGAACGTTTACCATGACTTCTCTTAATGAGATTTGAAGTAGGTCATTTGTAGCATTGATTATTTCCTCCACCAACTAAGTAGTTTAGTTTCTTTGCTTACTTCACTTTCATTAAGCCTTATGTCTAGTTTTAAATTAGTGATTGTAAAGTAATTGTTTTTGAGAAAACTTTCTTTTGTGCGAAGTTTTTAGTTTTCCTTGGGAAAGAGTAAGATAGGAGCATTTATGGTTTTTCCCCCCCAAAAGTATTATTCCTGTACCTGAAGTTAAAAATTACATAATCTTGAAAAGTCTAATGCTTATCTTATATGGGAAATACCTAAGTTCTTAGTGTTGGTGATTTTAAAGGAAACCTTTCAGAATTAAGTGCTTTTATTTATTGCTGTCAGAATATGAGATTGGAAGTTGAATTTAGCTTGTATATAAATAAGATGGCCAAAGTTTCATATTGTTAATATATGTTTTATTGAGTGTCATCTTGGGTCCTTTGAGGAAGTGTGCAGTTCTGAATCACTAAGTTTCGTGTTATGTTTCATAAAATCCTTCGTTTTCGTGACTTAATTTTTTTAAAGATTTTATTTATTTATTTGACAGGGAGAGAGAGAGCATAAGCAGGGGGAGTGGCAGACAGAGGGAGAGGGAGAAGCAGGCTTCCCACTGAGCAGGGAGCCCAGTGCAGGGCTTGATCCCAGGACCCTGGGATCATGACCTGAGCCGAAGGCAGATGCTTAACCGACAGAGCCACCAACTGAGCCACCCAGGCACTGCATTGTAACTTAATTTTTAAGTGAAAATAACTCATGTGTTTTGGTGAACCATTACTCATACATAAATGTAAATCATATCTTCTTTATCTAGAGTACATGATTGTCATGTCAGTAATGAATTTATTAATCCCTCTGTAACCTAACATCTTTTAGCATCTTTCCTTCTCACCATTAGTTTCCATATGATCTGACAATCCAAACAGTTTTATTCTCGTAAGCAAAACAAAATGTTACAAACACTTGTGCTATTTTTTAAGTGACCTTCAAAAGGTAAGCTTGGTATTTTGGAACCATATGTCAGAAAGTATATTTGTCATTTGATTATGCTTCCATGAATTAGTGACCTAGCTAGTTAGGCTATTTCCTGGTTGTAAGTATCTTGTCAATCTGCTTAAAAAATTTCAGACTTCTCAGTATACTATTCATTACATCAAAGTAGTAATTTACTGCAATATAATAATGCCATTGCACTTCTCTGCAGTACTGTAAGTGATCATTGAGGCCCTCCCATGGCTTACTTTCTGTAGTCTGACAAATGTGTCAGCCATAAATCATATTAAATTGGAATCCTATATTTTTTAAATAACTAATATTATATAATAGACTCATAATCAAGCCCTCTCATTTTGCCAATGAGGAAATTATGGCCCAAATTACTGATGTGGCCTTCCTAAGTTATGTGAAATCATAGCAGGAACTGCTAATGACTTCAGTGCCCTGATTGCCAGTTTTTCCTGCATCTCAGTGGAATTCACAATCTAGAACAGATTTAAGAGATTGCTTAGTCTTCAGATAAGATACGATCACCATTACATGCTGGTATTTCTCATATATTATGTATTTTTGCTTTGTCATTTTTAAAGTACACTTGAAATTCTTTTTATTTAACCCACTCATCTCTTGTTCTTTAATCTTAGAAAATGGCTAGTTAAACAACTGTGATTTTTTTTTTTTCACCTTTCTGGAGGTTAAGTTATACTGATTCTGTTAGGTCTTATCTTTGAAACTTTTAATTGTGCTTTTGCCTCTGCCCTTCAAGTTTTTGTTTCTTGTTTTGAAGTCAGAAATGTAAACCATGTCTTTCATACTGAAATGATCCAAATTCAGTAGGCATTTTGATTATCTATGTGTCTAGTATACACATATTGTGACATGCAGTACAACATTTCATTCTTTCAACAACTGTGTGAGGGTAAATAGTCTGTTTTTCATTTTACAGCTGATGAATCTAAGTCTTGCGAATGTTAATAACTTCCCCAAGGTCATAAAATTAAAGACAAAGACCAGGATTTGAATGTCAGTCTAGTGGTTTTTTTTTCCTATTCTTCTGTCATTTTCTAATATGATTTATAGTTGATTAGCTACTCTGAAATCTGCAAGCATATCCTAAATGTTAATAAAGAATTACAGAAATGTACTGAGAGTGACAGTCAAGTTTCTTTGAGTGACTTA
This sequence comes from Ailuropoda melanoleuca, assembly GCF_002007445.2. NCBI lineage: Eukaryota > Metazoa > Chordata > Mammalia > Carnivora > Ursidae > Ailuropoda > Ailuropoda melanoleuca. The sequence goes on along the minus strand of NC_048225.1, from coordinate 24,041,152 downwards.
AGTGGAGAGAGTGTAAATACCATTTGTAAGTACATATTTGAAGACATACATATGTATCTTTTTTTCTGATTTAAAAGTGTGGGGGCGCCTGGGTGGCACGGCGGTTAAGCGTCTGCCTTCGGCTCAGGGCGTGATCCCGGCGTTGTGGGATCGAGCCCCACATCAGGCTCTTCCTCTATGAGCCTGCTTCTTCCTCTCCCACTCCCCCTGCTTGTGTTCCCTCTCTCGCTGGCTGTCTATCTCTGTCAAATAAATAAATTTAAAAAATCTTAAAAAAAAAAATTAAAAGTGTGGGTTTATGANTTCCCTCTCTCGCTGGCTGTCTCTATCTCTGTCAAATAAATAAATTTAAAAAATCTTAAAAAAAAAAAAATTAAAAGTGTGGGTTTATGAGTTTTTAGGATAAAAACAGTTTTAGAAATTTCGGAAAATATGGGAAATGGAGAAAAAAGAAGAAAATTGTCATAATACTACTACCCCGAGATTGCCTGTTTACATTTTTGCATATTTCTGCTTTGTTTTACATAGTTGTGTTTTATAATTGAATATAGGGGTATATATATAATTTTACATTATTTTTTATTTATAAAGCATTCCTCCATGTTGTTATAATCTCTCTGTAACCATTAGGTAATTAATTAATTTACTGTAGTTGACATACAATATTATATTTAGTTGTAGGTGTACTAACATAGTGATTTGACATTTACATACAGTACAAAATGATCACCATGATAAGTATAGTTAACATCTGTCACCATACATAGTTATTACAATATTGTTGACTCTATTCTTTATGTTGTACTTTACATCCCTGTGACTTACTTATTTTGTAACTGGAAGTTTGTACCTCTTAATCCCCTTCACTTATTTCATGCATCCCCCATATGTCTCTCCTCTGGCAACCACCAGTTTTTTCTTTGTATTTATGAGTCTGTTTCTGTTTTGTTGTTTGTTCGTTTGTTTTTTTTGAGTTTGCATATAAATGAAACGATAAGGTGTTTGTCTTTCTATGTCTGACTTATTTCACTTAGCATAACACCCTCCAGGTCCATCTGTGTTGTAATAAATGACAAGATTCCTTTCTTTTTTAATGGCTGAGTAATATTCCATGTACGTATATTCCATAACTTCTTTATTCATTTATCTGTCATGGATACTTAGGTTGCTTCCCTATCACATTTATTGTAAATGATGCTGCAATGAACATAGTGGTGCATACAATATCTCTTTAAATTAGTGTTTTGTTTTATTTGGGTAAATAGCCAGATGAGGAGTTGTTGTATCATATGGTATTTCTGTTTTTAAATTTTTGAGGGATCCCCGTACTATTTTATATAGTGTTTCCACCAATTTACATGCCCACCAACAGTACATGAGGGATTCCTTTTCTCTATATCCTTGGCAACAATTGTTATTTTTGTCTTTTTGATACTATCCATTCTGACAGGTGGGAGTAACATCTCAATGTGGTTTTCATTTGCATTTCCCTGTGATAGCAATGTTGAACATTTTTTCATGTGTCTCATGGCCATCTGTATGTCTTCTTTGGAAAAATATTTATACAGGTCCTGTGCCCATGCCCATTTTTTAAATGAGATTTTCTTTCTGTGTTTATGTGTCTTGGGTTGTCTGAGTTCTTTATATATTTTGGATATTAACCCCTTGTCTGATATATCACTTACAAGTACCTTCTCCCATTTAGGAGATTGCCTTTTCATTTTGTTGATGGTTTCCTTCTCTGGGCAAAAGCTTTTTAGCATGCAGTAGTCTCAATTTTTTATATTTGTTTTTGTTGCCCTGTCTGAGGAGACAGAGCCAAAAAAATATTGCTAAGACTCATGTCAAAGAGTTTATTGCCTGTGTTTTCTTTTAGAAGTTTTGTGGTTTCAGGTCTTACCATTTATGGAAGTGACTATCTTTCCCCGTTGTATATTTTTGGCTCCTTTGTCGTAGGTTAATTGACTATATAAGCATGGGTTTATTTCTGGGCTCTCTACTCTATTCCGTTGATATATATGGCTCTTTTTGTGCCAGTACTATACTGTTTTGATTATGATAGCTTGAAAGTGTAGTTTGAAATCGAGGAGCATGATACTTCCAGCTTTGTTCTTCCTCAAGGTTATTTTGACTTGGTCTTTTGTGGTTGCATACAAATTTTAGAATTTTTTGTTCTAGTTCTATGAAAAATACTTTGGTATTTTGATAGGGATTGTATTGAATCTATAGATTGCTTTGGGTAGTATTGACATTTAAACAATATTAAATCTTCCAATCATGAGCATGGTGTTATCTTTACATTTATTTATGTCATCTTTACTTTCTTTCATTGGTATCTTATAGTTTTCAGAGTATAGGTGTTTCACCTCCTTGGTTAAATTTGTATCTAGGTATTTTATTATTTTGGATGCAATTGTAAATGGGATTGTTTTCCTAATTTCTCTTTCTGCTAGCCAGGTATTAGTATATAGAAGTGAAACAGATTTCTTTATATTAATGTTGTATCTGTAACTTTACTGAGTTCGCTCAGTATTTCTAATAGTTTTTTCAGTGGAGTCTTTAGGGTTGTCTGTGTATAGTACCATGTTATCTGCAAGCAGTGACATTTTGACTTCTTCCTTACCAGTCAACATTCCTTTTATTTTTCTTGTCTGATTGCTATAGCAACTTTGTTGAATAAAAGTGGTGAGACTGCATTCATGATTTGTTCCTGACCTTAAAGGAACAGTCTTCATCTTTTTACCATTGAGTATGATGTTATCTGTAGGAATGTTGTATATGACCTTTATTATGTTGAGGTATGCTCCCTCTATTCCCACCTGGTTGAGAGTTATCATTAAGGGATATTAAATTTTATCAAATATGTTTTCTGCATCTATTAAAATGATATGATTTTTTATTCATTTTGTTAATGTGGTGTATCATATTGATTGATTTGTGGCTATTGAACCAACTTTGTATCCCTGTCAAATCCCACTTGATTGTGGTGTATGATCCTTGTAATGTACTGTTGAATTTGGTTGTGTAATATTTTAATGAGGATTTTTGCATTTACATTCATCAGGGTTATTGGTCTGTAATTTTCTTTCTTTATCTGATTTTGGTATCATAGTAATGCTAGCTTCATAGAATGAATTGGAAACCCTTCCTTCCTCTTCCAGTTTTTGGAACAGGTTGAGAAGGCTAGGTATTCAGTCTTCTTTACATTTTTTTTCAAACTCATCTGTGAAGCCATCTGGCCCTGGACTTTCGTTCGTTGTGAGTTTTTTCATTACTGATTGAATTTCATTACTAGTAATTGGTCTGTTCAGATATTCTGTTTCTTCTTGATTATATGTTGGAAGATTTTATGTTTCTAGGAATGTATCCATTTTTTTGTAGTTTGTCTAATTTGTTTATATGTAATTGTAGTAGTCTAATTTTTTTGTATTTCTGGGGTGTAAGTTGTAACCTCTTATTTCTGATTTTATTTACGTCACTCCCCTCTTTTTTTCTTGGTTAGTCTGCTTAAAATTTTTTTGTTTTGTTTTGTTTTTCTTTTTGTTTTATTTTTTAAGTAATTTCTACACCCAGCATGGGGCTCAAACTTAACAACCCTGAGATCAAGAGTTACGGGCTCCACAAGCTGAGCCAACCAGGCACCCCTTGCTAAAAGTTTATGAATTTTGTTTATCTTTTCAAGGAACCAACTCTTAGTTTTGTTGATCTTTTCTAATGTTTTTAGTTTTTATTTCATTTTTCTGCTCTGATTTTTATTGTTTACTGTCTTCTAACTTTGGTTTTGTTTCTTTTTTTTTCCAGTTTTTATAGGAGTAAGTTTGAATTGTTGGAGATTTTTCTTGTTTCTGTAAAGATTTTATTTATTTCTTTGAGAGAGAGAGAGACAGAGATAGTGATAGAGATAGCGAGAGAGAGCACAAGTGGGGAGGAGAGGGAGATGCAGGCTCCCTGCCCATTGTGGGGCTCAATCATGACCTGAGCCAAAGGCAGACACTTAATTGACTGAGCCACCCAGGTGCCCCGAGACTTTTCTTGTTTCTTGAGGTAGATCTGTATCATTCTAAACTTCCTTCTTAGAACTGTTGTTGCTATTCCTTTAAGATTTTGAACAGTTGTATTTCCATTTTCATTTTTCTCCAGGTATTTTTTCACTTCTTCTTTGATTTCTTCATTGATCAGGTGGTTATTTAGCACCAAATGATTGTGTTTTTTTCTAATTTTTGCCTTGGAATTGATTTCTAGTTCCATACCATTGTGATGGTAAAAGGTGCTTAATATGATTTCAGTCTTTTAACATTTATTTTAGACTTGTTTTATGGCCTAATATGTGATATGTTCTGGAAAATGTTCCTTGTGCGCTTGAAAAGAATGTGTATTGTGCTGTTTTGGTAATGTTCTGTATATATGTATGTCAAGTCCATCTGTTCTGATGTGTTGTTTAAGGTCACTCTTTCCTTATTGATTTTATGTGTAGACATTATATCCATTGATGTAAATGGGGTATTAAAGTTCCCTACTATTATTGTGTTACTTTCAGTTTCTTGCCTTCTGTCTGCTATTTACAGTTGTTACATTATCTTGTTGGATTGATCTCAATCATTATATAATGCCTTTCTTTGTCTCTTGTCATAGCCTTTGTTTTAAAGTATTTTGTCTGATACAAGTATTGCTATGCCAGCTTTCTTTTTGCTACATTTGCATGGCGTATTATTTTCCATCTTCTCATTTTCAGTCTGTATGTGTCTTTATGTCTGAAGTGAATCTCTTGTATGCAGTATATAGATGAGTCTTACATTTTTATCCATTTAGTTAGCCATTGTCTTTTGACTGGAGCATTTAGTCCATTTACATTTAAAGCAATTGTGGATAGTTTTGTACTCAGTGGCACCTATTATAGGTTTTTGTTTTGTTGTTAACATGAAGTTCATATGTAACACTCTGTATATAGCAGTCTATTTTAGCTTGACGGTCCCTTCAGTAAATACATTCTAAAAGTACTACATTTTTACTCCCCACCCCCTTGTTTTATGTATTTGACTTCATATTTTACATCTTTTTACTTAAGGGTATCCCTTTACTAATTATCGTGGATATTGTTGATTTTACTACATTTGTCTTTTGACCTTCATTCCAGCTTTATAAGTGATCAATCCACCATCCTTATATATGTTAGCTTTTACCAGTGAAATTTTTTCTTTCGTAATTTTCTTACTTTTAGTTATAGCCCTTTCCTTTATGCTTAAAGAAATCCTTTCAACATTTCTTGTAATGCCAGTTTACTGGTGAACTTTTAAAAATTTTGCTTGTCTGGGAAACTCTTTATATCTCCTTCAATTCTGAATAAAAACTTTGCTGGTAGATTGTTCTTGGTTGTAGGTTTTTCCTTTTCAGCAGTTTGAAAATATCATGCTACTTCCTTCTGGCCTGAAAACCTGCTGCTGAAAAATCAGCTGATAGTCTTATGGGTGGTCTCTATACTCACTACTGGGTTTTCTCTTGTTGCTTTTGAGATTCTCTCTTTATCTTTAATTTTTGACATTTAAATTCTTAATGTGTCTTGGTGTGGTTCTCTTTGGGTTCATCTTGTTTGGGGCTTCCTGGACTTGGATGTCTGTTTTCTTTCTCAGGTTGGGGAAGTCTTCAGAGGCTCTTTAAGTGGAAGCCTCAAAAAGAGCCTCTGTGGGAGATAGTCCAGGCCAACTGGTTAAGATCCCAGGTCATTATATAGTCTGAGTGATAGTTACAATATTAAAAGCTGGTATAGCATGGGCCCAAAGCAAGTGGAACAGATACCTGTCATACAGATCTCATTTAGCCACATTGCTGTGTCTCAGGTGAATATTAACCATTTTTGAAGTGACTCAGAGGGGTGCCTGAGTGGCTCATTTGTTTAAGCATCTGCCTTTGGCTCAGGTCATAATCCCAGCATCCTGGGATCAAGTCCTGCATCAGGCTTGCTGCTCAGTAGGGAATCTGCTTCTCCTTCTCCCTCTGCCTCTCCCCCTAGCTTGTGCGCTCTTTCGTTCTCTCTCTCTCTCTCAAATAAATAAAATCTTTAAAAAAAAGTGACTCAGATGCCTTGATAAATAGATCTTTAATGCCTTGCCCAAGCCCCCAATGCCCTTTCTTTCATATAATTCATGATTTAGAGTAAGTTGTCTTAACCAATATAAGCATATTATTTTTCAGATGTTCCTTCCGTTATTTTTCATTCTGTTCTTTAAGTACACAAACTGAAAAAAAGTATTACGTATGACAAACAGATCGGCTAATGTGGATGAAAAAACACTCTTGTGTCATGATATTGATCTGAATGGTAATACTTTTATCTTTTCTGAAAAATCATACTAATTTTTCTTCTGCCTATTCCTTACTTTTCGGAAAACATAATGTATTTAGTTTGAATTTAATGAGTATTAATAACAATTCTAGGAAATCCGGTCACATGTCAAAGAAGATATTAGAAAAACTTTTACCATCTCAAGTGTTGAACATTCAGTAATTTTAAAAAGTCCAAAAAGAGATAAACCCTCACACTAATTGAGCCCTGTTACTTAGACTAAATTATTTATAAGTATAATGTCAATGGTAATGAGTCTCCATGCCACTCAGTGTTCTGTTGTTTTATTCTTTAGCAAGTAAGCAAACATCAGCTTTTTTTTTTTTTTAAGATTTTATTTATTTATTTGACAGAGAGAGACAGCAAGAGAGGGAACACAAGCAAGGGGAGTGTGAGAGGGAGAAGCAGGCTTCCTGCCTAGCAGGGGAGCCCAATGTGGGGCTCGATGCCAGGACCCTGGGATCATGACCTGAGCCGAAGGCAGATGCTTAATGGCTGAGCCACCCAGGTGCCCCCAAACATCACCTTTTAAGTGTTGATTTTAAAATGGCAAATTTAAACCTAGCTGTTACAAGAATTTATTCTAACATGTGTTCTAATGAAAATCCTTTATGATCTTTCCTTTCTGTAAGTATAGTTTTGTTAGTGTAAGAAATTGCTGCTTAATAAAGTACTTACTATCTTTTGTTTCATTATAAGCTTTAGACCAGTTAAAATGAATGGTTTTATTGTATTTGGATCCTATTAACTACCTTTGTATTTTAACGAGAATTCATCATTATATAATAGTTTATTTTTTCTGAGGATCAAGTTTTTCATAAATATTTACAGTACTCTGAAAGCTCCTTTATGTCCTGGTAGGTGGGGTAAACAGTTGGTTTTAAGGGGAATGCTTTTCTGCCTCAAAATATCTCCTGCTTGAAATTCCACCATCAGAAATGCATTCCTTGGTATTAAATATCTCCTCCACTTAGTCCACTTAGAAAATGCTGTTACTAAGGGGTGGGGTTGACTATTCGCATTTGTAGAGCATCTGTGTATGAACAAAATATATAGATAAATTGTTAAACATCCAAACCTTGTAACTCTTTTTTGAAATGTGTTACTATTTTCATTTTATAGGTGAGTAAACTGTTGCTGATAGGTGTTAAGTAACTTATGTAAAGTCCTAGGATAAGGCCCCGCAAAGATTAAATCAGTTCATTTTCTTTTCAGATCATTCTTTTTTTACTGAACTTCATCATACCATTAAAGAGAGAATTTATTCTTTTTCAGTTAACTTTTCCATGATAAAGGGGCTTCCAAGGACACGGGTGAGGCCTGTTCTTCTCAGAAAGAACAGCAGATATATCTAGAATTTGTCTTTTCCCATCTCTGTTATTACATAACTAGCCCAAGGTGCTGGTATCTTGTTGAGATGTTGTGATTCGCATTTGTGTTTGCATCCTGTAATCAGTTAGAACCATTTAAACCGCTAGAGTGATGTAAAATGTAAATTGAAAATGTTATCTTCATGGTTAACAGTCTTCAATAGATTTTCACTGTGTTTAGAACTGAACCCAAATTGCTAACCAAGGTCTGTGAAGGTCCCACCTGATCTGGACCTTGCCTACCTTTTCTGCATCATGTCACGACAACCTGCTCATTCCCTTGTTCTGGTCATGCTAGCTTTCATTCAGTTTTTAAAAGACTAAGTTCTTTCCTATTACAAAGTATTGAACATTGCTCAGCATGTAACTCTCTTCCCACTGTGGTCTTGTTATGTCTGGTGCCTTCTCGGTTTTCAGGATAGAGTTTAGATCTCACCTCCTCAGAAGGGCTTGTCCTGACTACCTTCCCCGAGGTAGTTTCTTGTTTAATCTCTTCACAGAACAAAGTTATAATTATTTACTTATGTATTTATTTACTTTAAAAAGTATTTATTCAAAAAGATATATGCACATCTATGTTTATTACAGCGTTATTTACAATAGCCAAAATAGGGAATCAATCCTAAGCAGCCATTAATAGATGAATAGATAAAGTTATGGTGGATATGTACACAGTGGATTCACCAATAAAAAAGAAGGAGATCTTGCTACTTGTGACAACATGGATGGACCTAGAGGGTATTCTGCTAAGTGAAATAAGTCAGACAGAGAAAGACAAATACCATATGGCTTCACTTATATGTGGAAATCTAAAAAGCAAAACAAACAAACAGAACGGAAATTGACTCATAAATACAGAGAACAAACTGGTGTTTGACAGAGGGGATGTGGTTGACGAGATGAGCAAAACAGGTGAAGGGAGGTGGTACATACTTCCATTTATAGAATGAATAAATCATGGGGTGTAATAACACTGCACGATGACAGATGGTAACTACACTCACTGTGGTAAGCATTTTGTAATGTATAGAATTGTTGAAGCACTGTGTTGTGCCCCTGAAACTAGTTATAACGTTGCATTTCAACAATACTTCAGTAACACTTTTCGCATTGGAAATAAATTCTGAAAAGTCAGAGATATGATTATTCTCTGTTGGATCTCTACTGCTTACTCTAGTTCTTGTACTACATAGGTCCTTGGTAATGAGAGAAAGAAGAACAAAATTTTAGAAATTTGTTAGAAATTTGATCCTATGTACATTAGAGATTTCTTTTTCTTGCATCCTTTTTCAGCCTTGTCAAGAATTGTTGATATTTTGTTACTGGTTGGATAGCAAAAAATTGCTTGAGAATAATAATTATTAAGGTTAGAAATTAGCAGTAAATTAAAATTTAAGCAGATATACATAAGTAGTTTTTTGTATTTTTTTGTGTTGTTATTTATAAAATAAGTGAATTTCTAAAATATTCTGATCATGTGTAGTTGATCCTTGAACAACATTGGTTTGAGTAGCATGGTTCCACTTACACATAGATTTTTTTGATAAATACAGTGTATTATTGTAAATGTATCATCTCTTCCTTATGATTTTCTTAATAACACTTTTTTCTTCTACCTTTAAGAATAAAAGAAAAGAATATAGTACATAATATAACATTCAAAATATGCTTATTGACTGTTTATACTATTGGCACGGCTTCCAGTCAAGAGTAGGCTATTAAAAGTTATATTTTGGAGGAACAAAACTAATATGTGGATTTTTGACTATGCGCTGAGGTCAATGCCTCTTATCCCCCCACCATGTTGTTCAAGGGTCAATTGTATTTTATTCAGTTTACTTTATGATGAATTTGATGATGAAAGTTATTTTACATATGGAATTTAAAGTTCTTTCATATCTGCTAAAATGGGAGGTATTTTACTATTTTTAGAATTTTCTCAGTGAATTTAACAGTTTTAAGTGATTTGCAAATTATATTGAGGTCTTCATTTTGTGAATGATAACCTGTTTAAAAGAACAGACTTTTGCGGGCACAAGAATATTTTTAAAAAATTGAAAGAAATCAGTTCACTGATGTATAAGGAAGTGAATTTTGACATCCAGTCCCCCACCACTTACTTTTCTAGGCTCTTTTGCATTTTTGTGGTTGGTTGTTGATATTTATTTCCTTGAGTAATACTGCTTAGAGGGAAGAAAACATGATTACTTTTTAAAAATTAGTATATTTTTTAAAGTAGTTTTAGGTTCACAGCAAACTTTAGTGAAAAGTACAAGGTTCCTCTTATCCTGTATACCTTATCTTCTGTATACCTCTTATCCCTACATATGCTCAACCTTGTTCACTATGGGTGTCTTTTCCCAACAGGGTACCTTTGTTACAATTGATGCTACACCTTTGTCAGCAAGGGTTTAGTCATGGTGTTGTACATTCTGTGGGTTTGGACAAATTTATAATTATATATACCCACCATTATAGTATCATACATAATAGTTTCACTGCCCTAAAATTCTCTGTACTGTATCTATCTTTCACTTCTCCCTAACCAGTGGCAACCACAGATATTTTTACTGTCTCTGAAGTTTTGCCTTTCTCATAGTGTCATATAGTTTGAATTATTACAGTATGTGGCCTTTCCAGATTGGCTTCTTTCACTTAGTAATATGCATTTAAGTTTCCTCCATGTCTTCTCAAGGCTTCTTTCTTTTTAGTGCTGAATAATATTACATTGTCTGGATGTACCACAGTTTACATATCCATTCACCAGCTGAAGGACATCTTGCTTGCTTCTAAATTTCAGCAATTATGAATAAAGTTGCTATAAACATCCACGTGCAGGCTTTTGTGTGGGCATAACTTTTAGCTCATTTGGATAAACAGCAAGGAGTCCAGTTGCTGGAACCTATGGTAAGGTATGTTTAGTTTTATAAGAAACTGACGAACTGTCTTCCAAAGTGGGTTTACTATTTTGTATTCCTACTAGCAATGAAAGAAATTTCCTGTTGCTTCACATCTTTGTCAGCATTTGGTTTTACCAGTTCTGGATTTTTGCCATTCTAATAGGTGTGTAGTAGTGTCTCATTTTAGTTTGCATTTCCCTGATAACATATGATATGGAGCATCTTTTCATATACTTACTTATCATTTGCATATCTTTTTGGTGAGGTGTCTGTTAAGGTCTTTGGACCATTTTTTAGTCATTCTTATTGTTGATTTTCAAGAGTTCTTTGTATATTTTGGGTAATAGTCCTTTACCAGATATATCTTTCATCAATATTTTTACTCAAATCTATTACTTGTCTTTTCATTTTTTTGATAGTGTCTTGACACAGCAGAAAATTTTAATTTCAGTGAAGGTCAGCTCATCAATTCTTTCTTTCACTGATTGTGCCTCTAGTGTTGTATCTAAAAAAGTTCATCACCAAACCCAAGATCATCTGTTTTCTCGTATGTTATTGAGTTTTATCATTTTGCATTTTACATTAATGTCTGTGATCCATTTTGAGTGATTTTGTGAGAGCTGTAAGGCCTATGTCTAGATTTATATTTTTGCCTGTGGATTTTGCCAGTTTTTCCAACACTATTTTTTGAAAAGATTGTCTTTTTATCCATTGTATTGCCTTTTCTCTTTTGTTGATGATTGGTTGATGCTATTTAGGTAGGTCTATTTCTGGGCTCTCTATTCTGTTACCTTGGAGTATTTGGTTTTTTTTTTTGTTTGTTTGTTTATTGTTTTTTTTTTTTGCCAGTACCACACTGTTTTGATTCTTGTAGATTTATGGTAAGTCTTGAAGTCACTTAGTGTCATTCTTCCAATTTTGTTCTTCTCCATCAGTATTGTGTTAGCTGTTCTTGGTCTCTATATAAACTTCAGAAACAGTTTATTGATACTGACAGAAATAACTTGCTTTGGTTTTGATTGGCATAGCACCGTGAATCTAGATCAAGTTGGGAAGAATTGACATCCTGACAATATTGAGTTTTCCTATCCCTGAGCATGGTATATCTCTCAAATTTTTTAGTCCTTTGTTTGCTTCTACCAGAGTCTTGTAGTTTTCCTCATATAGATCTTGTTCATAGTTTTTTAGAACTTACACTTAATTACTTCTCTTTTGGGAGGGTGCTGATATAAATGCTATTGTGTTTTTAATTGCAAATTGAACTTATTCATTGTTGGCACCTAGGAAAGCAATTGACTTTTGTGTATTAACTTTGTATTCTGCTATTTTGATATAACCACTTATTAGTTCTAGAAGGATTTTAGCTAATTCTTTTGTAATGTATACATAGATGATGATCATGTCATCTGTGTACAAAAGCTGTTTAATTTCCTTCCCCATTTGTATATCTTTTATTTCCTTTTATTGCCTTAATGCATTAGCTAGAAGTTGCAGGGCAGTGTTGGAAAGCAGTGGAGAGAGGGTCACCCTTGCCTTGTTTCTGGTCTTATTTGGAAAGCTTCAATTTCTCACTATTTCTATGATGCTCACTGTAGAGTTTTATAGACATTCTTTACCAACTTAAGGAAATATCCCACTAATCTTAGTTTACTGAGAATTTTTATCATGAATGAGTGTTGGATGTTGGCAAATGCTTTTTGTACATCTGCCAATGTGATCATGTGATTTTACTTCTTTAGCTTATTAATGTGATTAATTTCATTAACTAATTTTGAATGTTGAACCAGGTTTGCATGCATGCCTGGAATAGATCCCACTTGATTGTGGTATATAATTATTTTCCATGTTGTTGGATCCGATTAGCTAATAATGTTGATTTTTTTCATCAGTATTCTCAAGAGATATTGTTCTGTAGTTTTCCTTTTTTGTAATGTCTTTGTCTTGTTTTGGTGGTAGGTTAATTCTAGCCTCATAGAATGAATTGGGAAGTATTTCCTCTTTTTCAATATTCTGAAAGAGATTATAGAGAATTGATATAATTTCTTTCTTAAATATTTGGTATGATTCAAACATTGTGAACCAATCTTGGCCTGGTGCTTTCTCTTTTGGAAGTTGATTAATTATTGATGCAATATTTTAAATAGATGTAGGCCTTATTCAGATTGTCCATTTCTTTTTGTAGAAGTTTTGGCAGATTGTGTCTTTCGAGGACCTGGGTCAATTTCATCTAGGTTTTCAGATGTGTGAGCATGGAGTTATAGTATTCATTTTCCTTTTAATGTTCATATAATCTGTTGTGATGTTCTCTCTTTCATGTCTGATATTAGTAATCTGTGTTTTTCTTCTTTTTGTTTTACTTAGCCTGCCTAGGGGTTTATTGATTTTATTGATCTTAACAAAGAATCAGCTTTTGGTTTTGTTAATTTTCTCTGTTGATTTCCTGTTTTCAAGTTCATTGATTTCTACTATAATTTTTTTATTTCTTCTGTTTACTTCATTTTAATTTTCTGTTTTTTTTAAAGAGAGAATTATAGATAATTGAGTTTAGCTCTTTCTTCTTTTCTAGACTTCTAGGTCTCTCCAATTCTGGGGAGAATGGCTTGCCCTGTGACCTCATTTCTCTCATGGATCTGTGAAGAGTTATTGATTTTTCAGTTTGTTTAGCTTTTTACTTGTTAGGACAGAGTGGCGATCTTTAAGCGCCTTATACACTGGAAAAGAAATCAGAAGTTCAATTATTACTTTAACCTGACAACCAAGATCATTTCTGAAATGTGACTGAATCACAATATGTTTTCATTGGACTTCTTATTTTTATGTGGTACTTGATAAGACAGAGCCAGAGGAACTGAAAAAGGTGAACTTGCAGAACAAGTATAAAGCACAAAACAATATATTTTAATGCCTCTTTTAAAAGTATATTTTAAATACTTGTATAAGAAGAAGTCATAAGTAAGAAAGGCCTACCAACTTCTTTTTTACTTCCTTTAAGCAGAAAAATTAATATCTTAGTATAATAAGCCATTTAATGTATCACTTCAGAATGCATTCAAGTAAATTTCTTGACTAACAAACTATTTAAATAAATGTGTTGCTGTTCTCAAAGGGCTAATAGTTACATCAAATACTTTGGCTAGACATTCAGTATAATATGTTTTGTTAGGTTTGCTAAGTGCTATGTAGCAGTATACAATATATTTTAGTAGAAAGATTGGCAATGATGTAAATAGATAATTCTTAAAAGAATGAAAGATACCATTTCACCTATTGGAAAATTTAAATGTTTTTTTCAGTATTAGTGAAGATGCAGCAAAATAGGCACAAACAGTAAAAATTGGTACAACCTTTCCATTTTTGAAATTGTGTGTATTTTACCTTTTTATTTAAAAATTAGTTTAGTCTTACAGAAAATTTGCAAAAAATAGCGTAGACAAATCTAATATATCCTTCCACTTAGGTTTGGTTAATGTCACAATTTTTAGGAATTTATGCTAAAGAATTGTAAGACATTGGAACATAGACTTAAATACAGATGTGTTATTGCAATCTTGTTTTCAATTATTATGCTGTAATCTGGGTACTTCAAAGTCTCTCAGTTTGCACGTTTCAACAGCTTTTCCAAAGTTAGTCTAGGTTAGTGAAGGTAATGTTCTAGTGTCAGTGCATGTTAATGGTTTCAACCAAACTAATATTTGCCTGTTATATGAGAAGTACGTGACTAATACAGCATTCAAAAGGTATTTTTGTGACAGACAGCTATACCAGTGAGAAAAATATGAATAGTGATAACCAATGTTTAATGAATGATTGGCAGGCAGTGTGCTCAGTGACTTACGTGCGTTATTTCATTTAATCTTCCAACAACCCCAGGTACTGTTAACTTTCTGATTTTAAGATGAATAAGCTGAGATTTAGAAGAGTTACCTAAGGTTACATCCTAGCAAGTAGCCTAGGGGAGTCTACATTTATATCCTGCATTACTAATTGCCACTTTCCTCATTCTTTTCTTTTTTCTCTCTTCCCTCTGTTTCACAATCTTGTAGGTCTAGAAATCTGTTTTGTATGCCAAGGGAAAAGTGATATTCCAGGTACCAGATGTTACCTTATGTCTTAGTTTGGGGTGCTTTAACAAAGTGCCATAGACTGGGTACCTTATACACAATAGAAATTTATTTCTCACAGTTCTGGAAGCTGGAAGTCAGAGATTAGGAGGTCAGAATGGCAAAGTTCTGGTGAGAGCCATTTCTCAAATTGCAAACAGATGACTTCTTTTAATCTCATGTGGTGGAGAGTCGAGAAGGAGAAGAAGCTCTTTTGTGACTCCTCTAAGGGTACTAATCCCATTCATGAGGGCTCCACCCTCATGACCTCATCGTGTCCTAATTATTTCCCAAAGGCTCCACTTCCTAATGCCATCCTATCGGAGGGTTGGGTTTCTACATATGAGTTTTGGGGAGACATCAGCATTTAGTCCCTAATGTCTTACAATTATTTCAGAATATTTGTCACTTAATAAGGAATGTTTAATGAAAAATGATTAAAAGCAGAGCCAGTTTCTGTTCTAAAAGCACCAGGTACCAACAAATGCAGTACTACATTTTTTTTATACTGACCATTTTGCTTATTAGTCTGTTGGCTCAAAAGGAGTAATAAGTGTGAATTTACCAGACTGTCAAGTTATTTCACTCCTTACCTCCAATACCTGGAATGATTATACACATGTTTAATCCTGAGGCGATCCTGATTAATTGCTTCACCTTTGTACTAGTGACTACAATGCTGATGTTACATTTTCTTCTGAAAGAAAACAGGAAAACAAAACAAAAACAAAATTTCACCAGGATAATGATATTAAAATAAAATAAAATAATGATATTAAATTTAAGATTTACTTTCCAAACTAAAGTTGGTAATTCAGCCAATATGGAAGATAACTTATGACCTCGAATGATACATTACCTTCCCTGGTTGAAACCCTGATGTACTTAAAAGTAATCAGTAATAGTGTTCTTTTTTCCTTTGAGT
This sequence comes from Ailuropoda melanoleuca, assembly GCF_002007445.2. Lineage (NCBI taxonomy): Eukaryota > Metazoa > Chordata > Mammalia > Carnivora > Ursidae > Ailuropoda > Ailuropoda melanoleuca. The sequence continues at coordinate 24,025,517 of NC_048225.1, read as the reverse complement.
TTCTCAGCTTTTGGTGACTAGTCATTTGTTTTGCTAAATACTGTGGAGTTTTGTTTGGAAACTCTGTTCTCTAATTTTAGTATGTTTGGCCCAGAACAAGTTCTCTAAATCAATAAAGAATAGGAATGACCAGCATGTACTGAGCCATTTCTGTTACCTGGTACTCTGTTAATCACTTTACATTAATTTACTTCGCTAAATTCTTAAACAGCCAGGATTCACAATGGGGACATTCTGATCCTAATGTCAAGATCTTAGCTGTTTCTTTATTTCAAGAGGTAAATCTGTATATTTTTAGGAACTGTGCAGGTAATGTAAATAAGGTAAATAGCTTGGTGTAGTAATTACTTGGGCAAATTAGACTTTGCAGTGTTGTACCTAAAGTATACATATACATTTTTTAAAAAACACTTTAGGCCAAACCCAAATCAGAAGATAGAGTGGATAAATTTAAAATACTGTGGATCATGGCCGTGAAGGCTTCTTGTCCAAATGATAATTTAAATTATTTTTATTTGACATGCATTTTAATTTCTGTTTTCTCACATACCTATCTGAGATTTTGAGTGAATTACTTAATTTGTGATTAGATCCATAGAGAAGGAAATAAAATGTTGGTACTTGTTTTGGACAATGCACTGTGTACCTGCATGTATAGTAAGGTATAAGCTGCATTTATGCATGGTGACAATTCACATCAACTCCTGTCCTCACCTTTAGAAGAGGAACACAAAAGAATGGGACTTTGTATCTATAATAATTGTTTCTTTTAAAAAACATCCAGAGCTTTGAAACAAAAAAGTCAACATCTGTTTAATCTCTGTGATAGAGACATAAATATGTGATAAACTATTTTGTGTACTTTTCTCATATTTGAAGTGTTGCATAATTTAAAAAATGTGTTTATGAAAGAGAAAATAATTGCAACTGTATGCTGTTGTTCTCTTTCTGCCTTTGTTGTTTATTTTCAGTTTTTTATTTTTGTCATCCAGAGGAACAAGTATTTAACCCATTGTTGGTATATAGGAAATCTTTGGGTTAGAAGGCAGAAAAACAGAGAAAACAAGGCGCTTACTTCAGCAAAGAGTAGAAGAATGATTTTCCATAGCAGAAGAGACAGCACTTAAAGATCAGGGAGGCAAGAAAGGGAACAAACATCTCATAAACTGAATAAATGCAAATAATTGAGCACAACTGGAAGCAAAGAAAGGGCATGGAGGAGTAATGACTGAGATCAGCGTATAAATTTAGACAGAGCTCAGATGATGAAAGCCATGATATGTGCAAATATGTGTGGACTTGATCCTGTGGATCAGTAGTTCCCAATTCAGGCTGATCATCAGAATTAACTGGATCCCATTTCAGCCATTTCAGCCTCATGGATCTAATATTTCTTAAAATAGTGACCAGAACACTGCTCTTTAAAAGTCTCTGCCACATGTATTGTCTTATTTCATTCTAAAAACCCTCTCAGACAGGGAGTTGATATTGTTCTCCACCTGTGTAATATAGAATTATAGTCCAGAGTAGGACAATACAAGTTTATCATGTTAGTTTTAACATACTTGTGTTTAGAATTCAGTACATCTCTCTCCCAGGAACTGATGCCTTCTGTTTCTGACCCATTTGGTTGGGGCAGATGGAGAAGAGCTACACTAAAAGCATTTCTTCACTTCTGAGATTGTTGCTGTGAAAGCTTTTCCTGCAGTCCTTCTAGATTTTTTATGAAATGAAAGCCTCTGTATAAAATTAGGTTAAATTGCAAAACTAGGGGCGCCTGGGTGGCACGGCGGTTAAGCGTCTGCCTTCGGCTCAGGGCGTGATCCCAGCGTTATGGGCCCCACATCAGGCTCCTCCGCTTTGAGCCTGCTTCTTCCTCTCCCACTCCCCCTGCATGTGTTCCCTCTCTCGCTGGCTATCTCTATCTCTGTCAAATAAATAAATAAAATCTTTTTAAAAAAATTGCAAAACTAAATGGTGTGCAGTTGGGACCTGCTCATCAGTACTGACTGTGGGAGTTTTTGAAGGATTTTTGATAGTGTGACCTGATAAGCTTTGTATTTTGTACTGGTGGGGAGGGGAGCAGGGGAGATCAAAGATAAGGAACATTATCAGTATTCCAGGTAAGTAGGGATGTTCATCCCTACTAAAGCTTGGGTTATAGGAAGTAATAGAGTCAAGAGAAAATTAGAGGATAGAATGTAATAAATACGTTCTGTGAGTGGATTTTCATTTTTGATGAGCTTGTGAGATTGGGCAAGGAAAGGAAAAAAGCCTGAAATTGTTAGGAGCGATAATGAGTTCTGGGTAATATATCCATATTGAATGTGTATTGATTAGGACTTAAGTGGTTTTGATTTTCCAGTCTTAGTCATAGTAAAATGTTTGTGATAAACTATCAATAACTTGGTTTTATTTTTCTTTAATTTTTGATAATATTCTCCCGTCCAAAATTATTTTATGGTTCTTTCTGTGGGCTTAAGGTCACATGCTATCTTACCGTCTAGCATTCATTGCTCCCAAAGAGAGCCAGTGGACTTTCTACAGCCAGCAGTAGAAGGAGGGTCAGTGGAGAGTTTTATCTTATTTTCAACTTTTGACCTTTTAATGTACTATAACTCACTAGGGTGTTTTGGAGTTTTAACCATTTACCTGGGCACCTGGTGGCTCAGTTTGTTGAGTGTCTGACTCTTGGTTTTGGCTCAGGTCATGATCTCATGGGTTGTAGGAGCGAGCCTGGCAACAGCATTAAGCACCATGCTCAGCAGGGAGTCTGCTTGAAGATTCTCTCCCTCTAGCCCCCCCCCCACACTCGTGTGGTTTCTTTCTCTTTCTCTCTCTCTGAAATAAATAAATAAATCTTTAACTATTTACCTATTTACTATCAAGTTGAGAGAGCTTTTCATTAGAAAATATAAAATATTATGAATATAAAACTGTTGTAGAATAAGGCCTGATCCATAAGCATTTTCTAGTTGAGACAAATTATAAGCATCTTTTTTTTCTTACCATAGGGCAAAAGTTGGATTGTTAAAAGAAGTTATGAAGATTTTCGGGTACTTGATAAACATCTTCATTTATGTATTTATGACCGACGATTCTCCCAACTCTCAGAGCTTCCCCGTTCTGATGCCCTGAAGGATAGTCCAGAGGTAAGCATTTAGTACTGTGTAGCAGTAATCACTGTCTATAAATTACAGGAAGTTTGACTGTATACTAAATAAAAGCTTATATTGAACACTCAGGATGATTCCAGGGATTATTTAATTATTTCGTAACTGAAAAATTAGTAGTGCTATGTGGAATGTTTAGGATTAAGGTAGGCTTGGAGTGTAATTTTATAAAAAAATTTATAGTATATGAACATGCTATATATATGAGCAGACCATTCTTCGAAGAGAACATAAACTATGGAAGCAGAAATATGGAAAAATGTTGACCTAATAATTAGAGAAAGGTATAGTTTATGATGACATGTCGTGTCTGTGCCCTTACCTCCACTCCTGCCAAATTTCTAGTAAGAATAGAAAAGATTTTTAAAAAAATTTAAATGGGAAGGGGCGCCTGGGTGGCACAGCGGTTAAGCGTCTGCCTTTGGCTCAGAGCGTGATCCTGGCATTATGGGATCAAGCCCCACATCAGACTCTTCCACTGGGAGCCTGCTTCTTCCTCTCCCACTCCCCCTGCTTGTGTTCCCTCTCTCCCTGGCTGTCTCTCTGTCAAATAAATAAATAAAAATCTTTAAAAAAAATTTAAATGGAAAGAGATTCTTTATAACATCAGAAAATAACAACCATCAAAATTGGGAGGAATCTTTGAAAGTAGATGGTAGGATATATGGGGGCGAGCAAATACAGCATAAAAAACATGTACAAGAGGATTGAAGAGGACAGATAAATTAGAAATCTTGATGATAAAAGCTGAATAAATAAAATAACTGAAAAGAGCAAACAGGGCTTTCAGAAGCATGATTACTATCCTCAGAGAGAGTGAGGCAAATAGTCATGGAATGAGAGCAGAGTTTTATAAAAATAAAAAAATCAGAGATCTTTGAAATGAACATGTACTTACTTAATTTTAGTCGTAGCAAACCTGAATAGTTGGACTGTGTGCAAAATGGACACAGATGAAGAGAGCATTAGTGAGCTGGGAGAGCAAATTTTATAAGAATATAGCCCCAGAACGGAGAGAAGGATGAAAAGTTGTGGGAGAACAATTGGGAATCATGGAGAATAGTTCCTGAAGTTCCTATTTCCCTCTTCTAGGAGTTCTAGCAGGATACAGTAGATGGAAGTAACTAAAAATTAATATAAGAAATTCTCTAAAACTAAGGAAAGGCATGTTTCAGATCAGATGGGCCCAGTAAGTGCTAAGCATGATGACTGAAAATACATGCATCTAGAAAGACTATAGTGAAATTTCAAAATGCCAACAGAGAGAAAACCCAAAAAGCTTTCAGAGAGCTAAACACATACTTTCTTAAAAGAACAAGAATCGTATTGACATTAAACTCCTCAGCAGCCGCAATGGATGCTTGAAAAGAGTGCAGATACTTTTCAAGTCTTGAGGGGAAGCCATTTCAAATCTCTAATGAATTCCAAGGCAATTAAGTAGGTAGGACAAAGTAGAGACCTCCTCAGTCATGTAAGAACTGACACAGCAGCAGATTTAAAACCGCAGATTCTTTTGTATCATAGGAAACCTCGAAGTCCATCTCCATTTCCCATGTCCACCTACTTGTCATATTTTTTCTTTCCCCAGCTGTCTCAGGACATGGCCACTACGAAAAAGTCCCAGGATTTTATTCTCTTTTTTTAAGACAGCCACCAGAATGAGTTAAATTTTGTATCATAATTCCTAATTCCTGCAGTAACTCTTGTTAGGCCAGCTAATGTTCAGTCACATTTCTGGACCAATCCACGGACCCATGGTGTGCAGTCGCACATGAATATGGCTGTCCTGTCACAGCTGCATGCATGGAAGATTTTCAGTATAAAAATAGACAGCAATAAGGTTAGAAGCTATAAAATAGTATGATCCCTGATGATGAGGAGATAGCAGTTAAAGTTCTTCACAGGACAGGGTATTTCTATGTAAGTGCCTGTGGTTTCACTTCATGGAAATCTCGAGCCACTGTGAAGAATCCCCTATAACTATTACAATGCCTAGAAGTCTGCAGATTTTTTGCCCCCAGAAACAACCAATTTATACGAGTTACTTGGATAGAGAGTGCTGTATCTTGACTTTGAGTTACCATTGAATCTTCTCTTTCTCTTTAGTCTGTCACTCAGATGCTTATGGCTTACCTATCCCGCCTTTCAGCTATTGCTGGCAACAAGATCAATTGTGGACCTGCCCTTACTTGGATGGAGGTATTATCTAATTCACGTCTTACCAAAATTTATTTTTAAACTGTCTACTTAAGAAATTTAATGTTAATTTAATTTTGATAACTATTGAGTTTCAGGAATCAAAGAAATGGAGTTTATTCTCATCTTTTGGAAGGATAGATAAAGTGATACGTTAAGTATTTTTTATCTCAAATCTATCTTTCTTTGAGAATCCAGGAAATTAATTTAAGTATATCTTGTGAATTTCAATGGCACCTCTTAGTTTGGTGTTTAATGTATTAACGTGTACATTTAGAAAGATATATATATATATGTATACACACACACACAAACACATACACTATATACATTTATATCTAGTTAACTTAGTAACTGAAAATCTGTTTCAATTATTTATGAACAAGAGACAATACACTTTTTAAAGAGTCCAATTTAAGATTGTATTGAGTATTACAGTATCCAGAAAATGTTAGGCATTTCTCCTTAATTTGCATATGTAAAGTTATATTATACTCTCCTCTCAGTGGAAATTGGGAAGACAGAATGGAAAATAGAAAAAAATATGGAGCTTAGAGGCAGGCCAACTTGCACTGAGATATTGGCTCCTCCATTATTGGCTGTGTGAACTTGGACAAATTATTTAATTTCTCATAAATTATATAACCTTTTTTAGCTTTAGCATCTTTATCTTTAAATTATGATAATGATGTTGACTGTCTTTTAGAGTTATGAGGATTAAATTAAATCATGTCTGTGCACAGCACAATGACTAGCGTACATTAAGTACTCAATACATATAGTAGCTGTTGTTTTTTTAAGATTCTTCGGGTTATGGTCTCTCTAAATCAAATTGAATATCTTTTATAGATAGTCAAAGAAACTTTTGCAAGTCCCATGTCTTTAACCATCTCATAGTCCATTTTCTTTGTTATAGATTGACAATAAGGGAAATCATCTTCTAGTTCATGAGGAATCATCCATTAACACTCCTGCTGTCGGTGCTGCCCACGTTATCAAGAGGTACACTGCTCGAGCCCCTGACGAATTGACTTTAGAGGTAAATGGCTAAAGACTCTGTGTCAGTTCAGGCCCTTTTCCTATACTCCATTATCTTTTAGCCTGGAATGCCATCTATTTTTTTTAATGACCGTATTCATCCTTGAAAATTCAGTTTAAATCTCCCATTTCTTCTAGGAAGTCATCCTTGATCTCCCTACTCTGTCCAGATACATATCCCCAAATAGTCTGAATCGACATTTCTTTTTTCTTTCTTTCTTTAAAAAATACTTTATATTTAAGTAATCTCTATACCTAATGTGGGGCTCAAACCCACAACCTCACGATCAAGAGTCGCATGGCCTACTGACTGAGCCAGCCGGGCACCCCTATCGCTGACATTTCACTTATTACACTCAGTCATAATTGTTGTCCTGTTTATCTTCATGATATTTTTGAGAGCCAGGTCTCAGTCTTTTGTCTTTGTGTTTTTAGTACCTAAAAGCAATACCCAGTGATACTTTCTTCTCATTGTTTATTCTAAGATTGAGTTAAAGAATGGATAAAAAGTGAAATGAACATTTCTTGCTATTAGATGCAAAAGGAGGGAAGTTAAGTTTCTTTATTTAATATTGGCTGATGAGAGACAAAAAACTGCTAACAGTTATTCAGCTTAAGAAAAAAACAATATAAATTTTTAGGTTCCATACACAAAGGAATGCATGTCTTGAAAGATGCTGTGTCTGTTACCAAATGTGGCTTTGTGAAGATGACTTTCATGGCCTGGAAAATCAGTTGTTAATATACAAAGAAAAATTCTTAAAGCAATATGTATACCATAGTAATATTGTTCTGAAGTACTTAACTATGTTTTATCCCAGAAATCATCACTTATTTTGATTGAAGAATGTAACTTCCATTAAATATATTGTGAAAAACTATTATTATGATTTTTATATTTAAGATTTTGTAAAAGTTTGTATAAACTCACTAGATTGTCTTTTAGAGTGAAGAAAGTAAACTATTAAGTGGAAATGTTATATTGTACCATCTAATGCAAAAGGCGTAGTTGTCATCAAACTTTGTACTTACTAAGGATAACCAAGTAATTGTAGACATTGCAGGCCTTTGTTATATGACTAAATAAAATGTATCAAGGGCTCAAAAACAGTACATGGCACATGGTAATCATGCACTAAATGTATATTAATAAAAGTTGTGGTTGTTCTAAATATGAGTATTTTAAACTGTCCCTTCTAAGTGGATCTGATCACTTTTAGTAACAGTAACAGTATTTTAACAGAAGTGGTGACAATAGTATGATGGCTGGCATTCAAAAATCGTATGCTATAAATTTGGCTTTCTGAAGTTACTGCACATATGTTGGTTGGATCTCAATCTTTGTGCTACTTAACTTTTTTTAGACTTCTTCTTTACAAATGGTTAAGATTATTAAATTTTTTACAGAAAAAGGTGTTATGTTTTTCCAGAAATAATTAGCCAGAGAATAAGGATTGTTCTTTAACTTTTGTTCTAATTCAGATTTAACAATTGGTTTAAAATTTGGCTAAAAAAATTTCACTTAAAATTTTCCCTTGTAGGTGGGAGACATCGTTTCTGTTATTGACATGCCCCCAAAAGTGTTAAGCACATGGTGGAGAGGCAAGCATGGATTTCAGGTAGGCAACAAAGAATTAGGTGTGAAGAAGTTCAAAAAATAGTTTTTGTTTATTCTTCAGTAATATTTCTCTTTACACATGTACTGGCAATGCACTTTGTCAGCAGAGGTAGAAAAATGTAGATGATATTAGACTTGGATTTCCTTTTCTACTTACTCTTTGTGGTCATTTTGTTTTCTTTTTTAAATGGTGGTATAATCAAAATTTGAACATCATTACTGGCCTGATGACAACTTTTAGATTATCAGGGCTGTAACTCTGCCTTGCTTTTAATATCGGTTTTGAATCATGATTCATTCACATATATTTTCTAATCTCTAGAATTAAGTCAGTTTGATAAAAGCTTTTCTTTAAAAATGTATTGTAACTGTTAATTTAAACAGTATGTTAATTGCATACTAACAACAGCATCTAAAGCAGTCTCATTTATTTTTTTATATATGCCTAAATAATTTGAGAGCTGACAATGGCTTCTTTAGATTGACTAACACCAGTTTCCATAGGATATGTAGGTTTCTTTTATCTGTTAAAACATCCATAGAAGAGCATCTGAAAATGTCTTAAAATTGTGTCTTTAGCATATAACCTGTGAATTTTTTGTGGATTTTTTGTGATCTTTTTATAAAAGTGTTCCTAAAATGCTACATAAATAGAATGTTCATACTATATGGCTAGAAATATTAATAAGTATTATATAAAGATCTTGAGCTTTGCCTATTAAATAGAAATTAGTATTAGGTTTTTATAAGATGTATTTTATTAAAAAATAATCATACAGTTAAAACAGGATAGCACGTGGTTAAGAGCATGGGCTTTGGTGCCAGATTGCCTGGGTGTTATGCTGTATTATCTTGAGTTTGTTAATTTTACTTTGCTGTGCCTCAATTTCCTCATTTGTAAAATGGGGATTGTAGGACTCTTCTTTGTTTCATAAGATTATGGTAAAGATTAAATGGGTGAGGGTAAAGTATGTAAAGTACCTAGAATAGGCCTGATGTGTATTTTTCACTCAAAAAATGGTGATTTTTGAGTTTAAATAATTGTGAGGTTTTTTTTTTTTTACAAATTTAATTTTATCTATCCTTTTATCTATTATAAAAGCATCTATAGCAATTTAATTTGATGATTAAGACCAGAAAAATCATACCCATATTTTACCACAAATTCTCTTGTTTGTATAATTGGGGTCTTTTATCTGTGCTCTGATTTCTTAATTGCTATCTATGCATAATTGGTGCATTTGATTAAATATAAAACTAAATCGAAAAGTAGGGTTATCTCTTTTCCTATTAAGGGGTCAATTCTCCATGTTCATAAACTGTAGGGTCTAAAAGATGACAAAATTAAATAAATTTGGCTTTACGATGGCAGTTAAGTTTTTTTCTTGATATTGCTGCCTTTCTTATAATCTTAGACAAGTCATTTGCTTTCTTTGTACTTGAGTTTCTTCTTAATTGGAGAATTCCATTTATAATCTCTCTAGTTCTCAGCACTTTCTTTCTATTATTGTAAAAATGATAGTAGGTTTTCCCTGCTTTCATGTGACAGATATTTATTGAGATCTGACTCTGTGCTAGGTATAGATTTATCTTCCTAACTCTTTATTTAGAGTCACACAGATTAATTTCTTGCCTAAACAGATTATTCTTTTAAATGTTAATATATAAATTAACAATTGTTAAAAAATCAGCTTGCTGCCAAAACAAATTATTTAAAATAAAAACGGATTTTTAAACTTAAAGAATTTACTTGTAATTGATAAAGAAAGGATTTTTCTATAGCATTGCTATTTCTTTTCATTCTAATTGGTCCTGGAAGGACAGTCATATCTGTTTAGATCATGTTGGAAAATATGGATTTGAGAAGAGGAGTTGATTGTGAGCATTGGGGGGGGGGATCACCCGTAAAACGAGAAACAGTCTTTAAATATCACTGTCAAAACTTCATTTAGAAAAGCAATCTAGTACTTTAAGGAAATATTCCACACAATTCAGTCTTCCTTGATGTTCCTAAGCACTCATCCATTTGTAAGACTGCCTCAGGCTTTATCACAGGGGAAGGTGTGAATGGGAAGGTATGTATTGAGCATCTGTTATGTGCAAAGTATTGTGGGCACTTTATACACAACGTTTTCTTTAGTCGTCACAAAACTATTAACCCCTTTTATGGAGGGGAAACAGTTTGAAAGGGTTTTAATAAGCGGTCAAGATGCCAAATCCATAAGAGATGGAATAAGGACTCAAATTCAGGTCTGCTTGATCACATTGCCTGAGAAGCACTAAGCATGATTTCTGCATTTACTCTCATATTACTAATTTTATCCTCAGTTTTCTACCCTACGGAAAGGAACACCTTTCCTTCCTAGCCAGTGAAGGAATGCTGTAAAGATTAACCAACAGAGGACTGTAAAGCATACAGGTTTACTGGTAGAAACATTGCTGTTACCATATGTTATGTTTTTATGTAATAATTAGTATATTGTATCTTGGGAAAAACTCCTCTTCAAGCTCTTTGTGATGTTCTCTACCCTTGTTAGGTATTTTTAAACGGTGAGCATGTGCCCTTCCTTACTCAAATATTTTGTTGAGAGAGGAAGATAATTATAATTTATTCCATGTATATGATAATTATAGATGAGATCCTTGATTTTTAATTTTGAAATTACTGGAATAATGGCTTAGTCCATTTATATGGTTTTCACATATATATATTTTTTAACTCAGTGGAATTGTTGAACAAAATCTTACATAGAACTTCAGTGTGGGAAAAGGCAACAGTGGAGTTGCCCTGGTTAGTTCAAGTCAAGCACCCTGGGCCTTGTTCCCTGTGGAGCATGTCTGATTGAACTCGCTTGGGCCTCCTGCAGCATCCCAGAGGAGCCTCAGTAGAGCTGTGCACAAACACCACCACCAGAAAACCACTTATATAGGTTACTAGGACACCTCACTTTATATAGTGGGTATATTACATCATAGGCTATTTTATAATTTTAATTTTTTATTTTTATTCTTATTTATTTTTTTTAAAGACTTTATTTATTTATTCGACAGAGATAGAGACAGCCAGCGAGAGAGGGAACACAAGCAGGGGGAGTGGGAGAGAGAAGCAGGCTCATAGCAGAGGAGCCTGATGTGGGGCTCGATCCCATAACACCGGGACCACGCCCTGAGCCGAAGGCAGATGCTTAACCGCTGTGCCACCCAGGCGCCCCTATAATTTTAATTTTTTTAAAGATTTTATTTATTTATTTGACAGAGGGTGAGAGAGCACAAGCAGGGAGAGCAGCAGGCAGAGTGAGAGGGAGAAGCAGGCTCTGTGCTGGTGCTGAACAGGGAGCCTGATGCAGGACTTGATCCCAGGACCCTGTGATCATGACCTAAGCCGAAAGCAGCTGCTTAACCAACTGAGCCACCCAGTTGTCCCTATGATTTTAATTTTTTTAAAAGCCAGTTAACATTCGAAAAACATTAGAGAAACTTGGTCTTTATAAGAACATTTTTACAAAGATTTTATTTATTTTTTTATTTTAGAGAGAAAGAGCACGAGCAGGGGGAGGAGCAGAGGGAGAGGGACAAGCTGATTCCGTGCCAAGCACAGAGCCTGATGTGGGGCTTGATCTCACAATTCTGATGTCATAACCTGAGCCGAAAATCAAGACTCAGATACTTGACTGAGCTACACAGGCTCCCGCAGAAGAACATTTTTAAAGTGACTCCTTTCAGAAGGATAATATTCATTTTTTTTATTTCTCTAATGTAAATTATGTCTGAATTCTTAGAACTTCATATAGTCTGGTATAAATGGGTGATACAAATTCAGAATGCAAATAATAATCACAAATACTACTTTTGTGAGGTTTTTTTCTTGTTCTCGAGTATTGCTATTTCTGAAGTTCATCTCTTCCTTCATTTGTCTATTAGGTGCTATAAGGTTGGCTGCTATAGGAAAATACTATAGCCTGGGTGACTTGAGCACTAGGAATTTATTTTCCTAGGCATTTTGGAGGCTGGAAGTTCAAGATCAAGGTGTTGTTAGCGTTGGTTTCTTCTGAAGTCTGTCTACCCAACTTACAGATGGCTACCTTCTCACCGTTAACTCACATGCTCTTTCCTCTGTGTGCACACAGAGACTCACATCCCTGGTGTCTCTGTCCCTATGTCCTAATCATCCCTTCTTATAAGGACATCTGTCAGATTAGCATGGGCACACCCATATGACTTCATTTAATCTTAATTGCCTCTTTAAAGGCCCTGTCTCCAAATATAGTCACATTCGGAGATAATGGGAGTTAGAGCCAACATATGAATTTTGGGGGGTATACAATTCAGCCCATCATGGGTGCCAACCAGCCCTTTAGGGCTGGTTTGAAGGCCTTTCGGGGACTATCTCACATTGACTTGATAAGGAGCTGGGCCCTACCTGAGCCACCTAGCCTCTAGGCCGCTGGCAGGCACAGCTTAGAGGCATTGGACATAATTGCTGAGAGTGTGAGGGCTTTGGGAGGAAGGAGCCCGGGGAATGGCTGCTCCATGGTGCTCTGCCCACCAGCGCCCATCCTCAGGTGGCAAGGAGGCTGGGCAGCATCTGAAGGGGCCCACTTCATTCTCACAGGCTGGTATTGAGTCCCTTATTGTATTCATGGCAGAAGGTGCTCTCCGCTTTGAGCACCATGCCCCAGGGCAGAACAAGGAAGGCAAGCAGGCCTCAGTGCTCCCCTCTGGGCCTCTTAGATGTGTGGTAGGTTCAGAGCCCAGCAAGATTCCCTGGGAGTTCTAGGAAGGTTCCTGGAGGAGGTTACTTTGGAATGCAGAGTCTTGTGTATTTCTTCTGAGGATAGGATGTTCAGATGACTGGGGCACACAGTTAGACATGAAATTGCCTATAGCTAACTTGGCTGATCCTGGACATACAGATGGACTTTGTAAACTGGGCTTTGTCAGTGGACCCTGGGGGAGGACACACCAAGTAGGGACAGGGCTTGACCTTGAGGTACCTTCCAGTGTTTTTTTCTGGGGATCAGGACCATTTAGAGCTGTTGGTTCTCAGGAGAGAAAATGAAGAGAAGCAAGGATGTGGGCCACTGCTTCCCAGGATGGAGGCCAACTCTGGTGTGTGTCATTCTCTGAGCCTGCTAGAAAGCTTTCTGGAACTGTGATTGTCAGTGTGCAGGCCCTGTGCATCTCCACGTGCAGGTCTGCTCAACTTGATGTGTTTGTGATGCATTACATGGACTCCACTCTTTCCTGTTATAGTCATGGGTGTTTGTTGTCTCCTTTCTGGCCAGCTCTCAAGGTATGACAAGGTCCAGGTGTCAGTGTGGAAGCCTTTCATTTGTATTGTTGTGAACTGATGCTGTGCAGTTGCTGGTTTTTTTTTTTTTTATATAAGACAATGATTAATAGACCTTTTTTTAGTACAAATTTACAGAATAATTGAGCAGATAGTAAAGAGTTTCATATAATCCCCTCCACCCCCACACATAGACACATACACAGCTTCTCCTATTATTAACATCTTGCTTTATAACTTCATTGTATAGAATTGGCAAAATGCTGACCTTCATTGACCACCAGCTGATTTGCAGAGATTATGAACAGCACAGAATAAGTACTGTTTCTAGATGAGTTGTTTAAGGATATAATGCTCCTCAGATCCTTGACCAAAATCACATGGATACAGAATATATGGAGATATATATATATAAAAAACAGAATGTCAGTTTTACATCCTGTCCCATAATGATTGAAATAGTTCTGGGGTTTGCTTTTTTGTTAAAATTAATGAACCAGGGGCGCCTGGGTGGCACAGCGGTTGGGCGTCTGCCTTTGGCTCTGGGCGTGATCCTGGCGTTGTGGGATCGAGCCCTACATCAGGCTCTTCCGCTACGAGCCTGCTTCTTCCTCTCCCACTCCCCCTGCTTGTGTTCCCTCTCTCACTGGCTGTCTCTATCTTTGTCGAATAAATAAATAAAATCTTAAAAAAAAATTAATGAACCAAATTTCATACATTATTGTTAACTATAGCTCATTGTTTCCATTGAGGTTCACTCTTTGTGATGTATAGTTCTGTGGGTTTTAATAAAGGCATTATGACATGTATCAACCATTACAGCTTCATACAGAGTAGTTTCACTGCCCTAACCCCTGCACTTTACCTTTTCATCCTTCTCTCCCCAAAACTCCTGACAACAACTAATCATTTACTGTCTCCATAGTTTTGCCTTTTCCATACATCATATAGTTGGAGTCATCCAGTATGTAGCCTTTCCAAATTGGCTTCTTTCACTTTGCAGTATGCATTAAAGGTTCCTCCATATCTTTCCATGGTTTGATAAATCCTTTTTTGTCACTAATACTAATTGTTATGGATGTGCCAGAGTCATTTATTATAGGACACCTTGGTTGTTTCCAGTTTTTGGCAGTTATTAATAAAGCTGCTATAAAAATCCATGTGCAGGTTTTTGTGTAGATACAAGTCTTCAGCTCCTTTGGGTCAATACCAAGGAGTGCAGTTGCTGGATCATATGGTAAGCCTATGTTTAGCTTTGTTAAGAAACCACCAAACTGTCTTTCAAAGTGGTTGTCCCATTTTGCATTCCTATCAGCAGTGACACTGTTCAGCATTCTCACCAACATTTGATAGTTTTCAGGGTTGTTTTTTTTTTATTTTAGCCATTTGAATGGGTGTGTGATGGTATTACGTTATTGTCTTAATTTGCAAATAAAGTCTAAGTTACAACATTTACTAATATACTTAAGGGTGTTATACTGCTATCTTCATTCTTTTATTACAAGTAATTCCTTCCTTTAGCACTGATTTTCAATCTTTAGTGTACTTAAAAATCACCAGGGAATCTTGTTAAAACGTAAAGTCCCAGGACCTAAGCCCAAAAATTCTGTCTCAGTCGTGGTTGTGGGATAGGATGTAAAACCACGTTTTTATCTATGTCATTCTGGCCTAGGTGTTCCTTAGACAACTCTTCTAGAAGCAGTGCTTACTCTGTGCTGTAGGTAAGCTCTGCTAATCATCTGGTGGTTGATAAAGATTAGCATTTTGCCAAGTTCTAGTCTGTGTATTGTTTTAGACCATAATTTAGCTGTGGGAACAGAAGGATTAGTTCATCCATGTGTTTTAATTATACCGTGACTCTGTTTCTTTTCTTAAACTTCTGGGAGTAGGAAGTGTGAAATTGTATTAACTATAGTAATTTGAAATTCTGAAATCTGTTTTTAGTTTGTTTCCTAAAGTGTATATTCAATCTTTTACTTTTGTTTTATCATAGAATGTACTTAAGCAAAAAAAAAAAAAAAAAAAAACCCAAACCAAAAGAAACCCAAAAAAACAACAAAAAAAAAACACAACTATTTTTTTTCTCATTTTTTAAACTAAATGTCATCAGCTTTTGTGCCTGGCTGTAGACCTTGTTGAAAGTATGAGATATAGAGTATCTTTGAGGATTATTTGTTTGTGTAGGCAGTTTCTCAGAGTTTTATCTGGGAGCTGCTAGCATCAGAATGACTTGAGAAACATGTTAAAGCTAGTATTACCAATCAGAATCTTGGGGGATCAGGACGGTATTCTGAATTTTATCAAGTTCTTCAGATAATATTAAACACAAAATGTGATAACCATGGAGCAGCCTCCCGTTGTTTATCCTGTGCACAGATAAAAGAAGAAATTAAACACATTTTAGCAAATATTCTCTTTTCCACCCAGGAAATCTTTCTTGAAACACATTTGGGTTGCACTTAATTTAATGTGTAGAATACCACTTAGAGATTGACTGAATTTTATACAGCTCACATTCTCTTAGTTCTCCATAAGATGGTTAAGGATAAGCTTTTTAATTTTTCATAGTTGCCCTAGAATGTCCTGCGAGTGTCTTTGTGTACAAATATGAGAGAAGCAATTCTTGGACAATAACAGTGTCCTTGCCTCAGGAGTTTAATGTAGTTCTAAATAAGTTACTTTCAGAAAAGTATTATTTATCCAAAGGGAAGATATTTGGAGGCCTGTCCCTCATAGTAGTTTAGTGGAGGAAGGAGGTTTACTTGCTCCTTTATAAAAAGACTGTATATTTATACATGGGATCCAAAGCTCTGCCTTTTCATTACTTACTATGAAATGGGGGCCATATTCCTATCTAGTTAAGTTTTGGGAGATCATGTAAATTTTCATCTGTAAAGTTAAATAACTTCAAGGAAAGGGAATATGTGATACCACAAATAAAAGCAATTATAACACTTCTTCAGTGCTTAAGTGTGCTGTTCTAAGTGCTTTGCATTGACCTTTAATTCTTACAGCTCTGTGAAGGAGGTACTGTTATCTTGTACTGATGACAAAACTTAAGTGTAAAGGGTAAAACAACTAGCCCATTGTTATTCTGCTGTTTAATATCAGAGCTTAGATCAAATCCTAGGTATTCTGGGCAAAGAAGAGATCATAGTGGAGACCAAATTTAATGAACCAGTAGTGACTTGTACTTGTTGACTTGTATGAATCATAGATTTCTATAGTAGAAAAAAATGATAGTGGATCATCTCTTCATAACCTGTCATTTAAAAATTACAGAAATCTAGAGACAAAAGATTTAGATAAATTGTTCCGATTCACAAAGATAGTATTTAATGGTACAGCCAGGACCAGTACACAAGCTTGGTGAGTTCGAGTTCTGTATTTCCCCCCCCTGGATCATAAAAAGATATAAATTTTCTTAAATTATTTTTTGTATTTCCTGTTGCTGTTTTATTTTTCTTATTAGTGCAATTGCCTTTAGCAACTGCCATTGATATTTGTTTCTTGATGTTCTTTGGCTAATTTATAACGTCAGAGTATGTCCTACTAAATGATATTTAAACATTCAGTTTCATGGAAATTATTGACAAAATGGCTTAGAGCAGTAGTTCTTAACCTTATCAAACCCTTCACACTCTCATTATAATAAATATTTTCTAAAATCCTTCATATGATTTCTGAAATGAAATTTACAAATGATGTAACTATCTACAAACACAATTTCAAAGAAGGCAAAATAATTTTCACATATAATATAGAAGAAATACAAGTATGTTGTGTATTTAAAGTATATACAATATATCCTTGAAATATAAATATTTGGGACAACTCCATGACAATCTTTTATTCTAAATATAGTACATAGACTAGCAGCATTAACATCAGTCAGTAAATACAATAAACCTATAATAGCATCAAAAATATGAAACACTTGATGATGTATCTGAAAAATATATGGGAGATTTCTGTACTGAACACTGAAAAATATTTTGGAGAAAAATCAAAGAATACCCAAAAAAAGGAGTTACACCCTATGTGTGGGTTGGAAGTCTTTACATTGTTAAGATGTCATTATTCCCCACATAGATCCCAGTCAAAATTTCGGCAAACTTTTTTGTAGAAATTGATAAGCAAATTAATTCATATGAAACTGCAAAGGAGCTAGAATAGAATAGCCAAGATAAATTGGCAAAAGAACTAAGTTGGAGAGCTAACATTAATTGATTTGAAGACTTACTGTAAAGGTCCCATATCAAGAGAGTGTGTTATTAGCGGAAGGGTAGATGAATAGAATAATAGAACAGAATAGAGTCCAGAAATAGACCCATGAATATACATGGAGAAATGATATTCAACAAAGTTTCAAATCAGTTCAGTGAAGAATGCATGGTCTATTTTTACAAATGGTACTGGAACTATTGGATGTTCCTATGCCTGCATTATAAAACAAAACAAAAAACTTTGATTTGTTTTCTAAACCATCTGTAAAAATTAACCCAAAATGGATCATATACCCAAATACAAAGCTTAAACTATAAAGCTGCTCGAAGAAAACATGGGGAAACTTTTGTGACTTTGGGTTAGGCAGAGATTTCTCAGATGCAACATGAAACCAACAATTCATAAAATAATAAATTGAATTTCATCCAAGTTGGAAACTTCTCTTTGAAAGACATCACTCATTAGACAATAAAAAGAAAGCTACAGACTGTGAAAAAATACTGACAATGATTATATCTGATAAAGAACTTGTTTTCAGAACATAATAAGGAAACAGAGCTCAGTTTTTAAAAGGAGGCAAAGACTGAAACTTTACTGAAAAGATATATGTCAAATAAACACATAAATACATGCTCACTGTCATTTGTTATTAGAGAAATGCAGATTAAAATGACAATGAGATATCGCTACATATTTATTAGAATGGTGAGTCTGTGGAGGGATTGAAACACACAGGGTTTGTGAGAATGTAAGATGCTGCAATTTGGAAAACAGTCTGTCAGCTTCTTAAGTTAAATAGACACCTGCTGCATGATCTAGCCATTCCACTCCTAGATTGTTATCCAAGAGAAAAAGAAAGCTGACGTCCATACAAAAACTCATCTATGAATGTTCATAGCAGCCATATATATAATAGCCCCAAACTGGAAGCATATTTTATCAACAAATGATTAATGAGTAAACAAATGGTGCTATCTATACGATGGAATATTACTGGATAAAAAGGAATGAATTACTGATACAGCAACATGAATGATCTTCAAAATAATTATGCTGAGTGAAAGAAAACAGACAACAAAAGAGTACATTCTTTTGACTCCATTCAAATAAAATTGTAGGAAATGCAAAGTAATGTATATGAATAAAAAGGATCAGTGGTTTCCTAGTGATCAGGGAAAAGGTTTGGATAGGGAGAGGGGAGATTACAAAGAGATAAAAGGAAACTTTTTGGGTTGATGAATATATTCAGAATCCTTTTTAAAAAATTTTTTTAAAAGATATTGTTTGATTCATTGATTGATTAGGTGCACAGAGAGAGAGAGCACAAGCAGGGGGAGCGGCAAGCAGAGGGAGAAGCAGGCTTCCCACTGAGCGGGGATCCCGATGTGGGACTCAATCCCAGGACTCTGGGATCATGATTTGAACTGATGGCAGATGCTTAACCGACTGAGCCATCCAGGCGCCCCAAATATATTCAGAATCTTGATTGTAGTTTTAGTTTTACAGGTGTCAGAACTACCAAAATGTGTATATTAAATATGCACAGTTTATTGTCAATTACACCTCAGTCAAATTGGTAAGAAAAAACTGGAGAAGCATCTTTGACTTAACTTTTTATGTATTCAACCCAGTTGATAGTTTCTTTCTCTTCTTACCTCTGTGCCCCTACATTCATATACTCTTCTTAATTCTTCATGTCATTTTGATACTATGCATTTTTATTATCTCTTTCCTAGTTTGCAAATTCCTAAAATGTGCTTCTCCTTCTTGTGATCCCCCCTTCCTCCTACCCTAAAAGGTATACACTGCTATTAGATTTTTCTTACTTAACCACAACCGTTCCTGTCTCTCTTTTGCTCAGTTTATCACTTTCATTTCATAGAGAAGAAATTTCATCCTTCTTGTCATGATGTATGAGACCATCCATGATTACTGACTCCATTTTACTTCTCTAGTCTTACTTACCACTACTCTTACTTTATAAACTCACTTTCCAGATAAATTTAACCGTCATCCCTCCTTCCCCCATTACACAGGTTGCTCTTTTCATCTACTTGTTCTTCCATTTACAGTGCCTTCTCTATCCTCATCTTACTCCTGCCAAGGGGGAAAGGTAAGGTAGAGTTATTAAAATTTTAAACCAACTGTAATTTTATTTGATGTGTCATTGAGCTAATGGCGAAAAATTAATTTCATTTGTTAGTTACTTGCTATATAATAAGCAGTTGTGCTCAGTATTATCATTCCATTGGCCCCTCCAATTTCTGCCATTACCCACTTGCCTTTTTACCCACATGAGATTCTAGGGCCATCATTATTACATTTACTCATCACAAGTATATGCTTAAACCCTTCAGCCCTCTTTTCTTCTCTTGCTTCACTTGCAGTTTCTGTTTGGCTTAATGCAAGAATGGACACTTCATTACTCCTCTTACTTAAGGTCTCATCAGTATTTTATTTCTTTTTTCCTGACACTTTCTTCTCTCAATAAAAGTGACATGACAGTCTTAGAGTTCCTCCGTCTTCTCAGTCTTCTTTTTACAGCACTTCCTCTCTAGCAGATCCCTGAAAGTTTGGGGTCGAACTACCTTCTCATTCTCTGCTCTTTGTCTTAGACTATCTTATTTTCTCTTTCAACTTTAAATTCAATATATTTGCCCATCTCCCAGATTTATACCCTGATTCCTGACCTTGTTTCTTTTCTTTCTTTTTTTTTTTTTAATATTTTGTTTATTTGAGAGAGAGCAAAAGAGAGAGAGAGAGCACAAGCAGGGTGAGGGGCAGAAGGAGAAGCAGACTCCCCACTGAGCAGGGACACCTCCCCCCCATGTGGGCTGGATCCCAGGACTCCAAGATCATGACCTGAGCCGAGGGCAGACACTTAACCGACTGAGCCACCTAGGCGCCTCTCCTGACTTTGTTTCTGAGTCCCAAACCTTAACATCCTAGTATAAGAGGAATACTTTTAACAGTAGAAATTAGGGAGCTGTCATTTAATGTTTAGGAGACAGTGTAAATAAGGCAAAGAAACCAGAAAGAATGTTTCTTGGGACATAAAGGTGGGGAGACACAAATAGGAATATCTCAAAGAACCAGTGCAAAAATTATAGATGGAACCAGGAACTGGGAAGTCAGGAATTGAGGGAATTTGCTTACAGTTTTACTTCTTTCTGTGTAGTAGCAGCAGCTGCTGCTGCTTTGTCTCATTCTTCTCCTTTTTTTGAAAACTACTTTCTAGTTCTAGCAACTCAGAGATAATTAAAAATTCAGACCTAGTTTCAAAATCTTAAGAGACAGACTAATTGACTAATTAACTTATGGTCCGATAAACTGTAACTGGGATGGTGTTGGCAGGGGCATGTAGTCTGGACTGGACAGAGATCCTAAAAATGTGTGAGTTCTCTAAGAGTATTTGGGGAATGGGAAGAAAATAATTGATGTTTCAGTGTGGGAGAGCATGAATTTGTCTTGTTTGAATCTCCTGAGTGATGTGGTTTTTCTTTAGCAATACAGAGGCATGCAAGTAGGGTGGTATATTGATTTATTTTGGAGGGGGATGCTGGATTGGTTTGGCAGAAGGTTAATATTTTGAGGAAATTAAGGGTACTGATATTTTTAAAGTTCAAATGATCAATCACAGGGTTCATACTAGGTAGCAAAAAAAGAGATAGGAAGGGGACTAGGTACCCTAATGGGAAATATACGGGGGGAAGGGGATGCAGTACCTCTGAATTTGAGCTTCAGTTGTCATGGAATATATGAACACTAGAGCCTGGGAGGAGAGGAGGTTGTAGTTTGAAAATGAAAAGTTGGAAACTCTCTGAGTCCGCATAGCTCCAGTTGATGAAAAATCTGTGGCATATATCTGGAAGTAAGAGCATTACTTTACTAAGCTTAATAAAAAAATTTTTTTTTGTTACGCTAACAGCCCTAAAGTTTCACTAGCTATTAATTACATAAAGCAAACAGTAGGATAGGAATTTAAAAAAAAAATCAGTGATAAGCACATTGTTGTGTTGAAATTCCTTTTAGATTTTGATTAGTTGCCTCAGAGAGACCATAGTTAGAAGATTAGGCTCCATGGGTATGCAATGACTTCTTTCCGTTCCCACTGTTATCAAAGCTCCAGCCTTACATTATTGCAGTAGTTTCTTATCTAACATTCCCTCTGTGTTGTACCAAAATATTTTTTCAGTACGTTCACTTTTGTAGCCAAACCCATTTGTTTCATAGATTGAGCCAATCCTCAAGGTAGAAGATGGTCAGAAGAATCAGATCGCAGTCTGTTACATTTAAGTCTGTCCTTCTTCACTTGCAGAGAGGGAGCCATATACTTGTCAAGCTGCTTGAAACCCATTCCTAGGAGCTGTTAGAGTTCAGACAGGCCCCAGACCGAGTATATGGGTATAGATTAGTGGGGAGCCAGAGTAAGTTGTGAAATTTTTAGGAATTTCGTAGTACAATTGGGAACACAGCTGCTATTAAAAATTAAAGCATATAACTTTACAATTAAGTGAATTGTATTTAAAATAAAGGTAATAAATACTTAAACTTTAAATGTAATTATTTTACTATATTTTACTGTTATCTGCACCCTTGAGATAATTTCCACCTAGTGTTCTGTATGGTATAAATACTACATAACAGGCTACTTTGCGTCTCTTTTCGACTCTGCATTTGGGTTGTGTCATGTTGGTAGGCTTGGAGTATTTATACCACGGACTCTGACAAACCCTATAAATCAAGGCCTTCCCTCCTGAAAGGCCAGTTGTTCAACTTTTACCAGCACACTGTGGGATATAGAGTAGTCTTCTCTTATCCGTGGGGGATACTTTCCAAGACCCCCCAGAGAATGCCCCATACTGTGGATACTGTATATATTATGTTTTTCCTATACACATACACATACCTATGATAAAGTTTAATATATAAATTAGGCATAGTAAGAGATTTACAGGCATAATAATAAAATAGAACAATCATAAAAATATAGTAAAAGTTATGTGGATGTGATCTGTCTCTCAGAATATCTTATTGTATTGTACTCATTCTTCTTGTGATGATGTCAGGTGATAAAATGTCTGTGTGATGAGATGAAGTGAGGCGAATTATGTAGGCATTGTGATATAAGGTTAGGCTGCTGTTGACCTTCCGACAATGCGTGAGAAGGAGGATCATATGCTTCCAGACCATGGTTGACCATGGGTAACTGAAACTGAAAGCAAAACCTATGGATAAGGGTGGAGGGGTCTACTGTAATGGATCTCTTGCCTTTTCTCACTTTATCTCAAAGACTTGGGGGGAAACTACCAAACTGAAAGTCTTTTTTCCTTCCTGGAAACTCATCCCTAACCTGTTGCAGCCTTAACTTTACATTGTTCTTTTTCTTCTATTACTATATTTTTATTACCTACTCCTCTACCCTATGGGTCCTAGATGTTGGTCTTTTCTCTCTCTTCCATCTTATAGCTAGAGTTGAATCTCATTTTGAACTCTGCCTCACCCTTCTCAGCCATATAAATTAGAGCTTTAGAAATTGTCGCTGCTGGCAGAAAGAATAATATATGAACCAGGATGATGACATAGCTCATAGATCATATTGCCAGAGTTCCAGTCGCTTTTAACATTTGGCATTTTGAGTTTATCAGAATTGTTTATATTTGGTGAGATATTAGCTTAAGTATGAGTCAGAAAAGTAAATGTTCATTAACTGTATTTTTAGGCTTAGTTATATTCTTTTCTCCCCCTAGGATTAGTTACATTCTTGTATTTATTTTCAACAGAGCACAGCTTCATTTTTTTGTGATGGAAATTTTGTAATAGGAAAATAGAATCTATTTGCCTTTCACAGATTTATAGAATCAACTCTTCCAACTAGAAGACTTATTAACAGGAGTGCTTTTGGTTGCAAGAAACAGAAAAGTGAACAGAAAAAGTGACTGATGACCACTGTTGAGTTAGCAGCTTAAAGATACTAGGCAGAAATTTCTAATATTCTCTTGGCCTTTCTTTTTAAGCTCAAATGATGGTTCCTACAGATCTAATCTTGATACCTACATCACAGCAGGAGGAAGGAGCTAGAATAGAAGCAGTAGAGCTGTATTTGCATGTGCTGTGGCTACACCTGGATGCAAGGAGCCTGGGTGCTGAATATATAGTTTAGCTCATAGTAATATTATACTTTATGCAAATAATAATGTTATACTTCATAATAGTAATATTATACTTTATGATAAAGGGAGACAAGTGAGCAGGGATTGGAGATAGGCATTAAATGAAGTTACCATGGACTTCTGCATAGTTCACTCATATATCTAAACCTAAGGCACTGAGACAAATTTAAAAGGTACAAATGTAACTAATATATGATATAGTTCTCCAAGAAGTTCCTTAAGCTTTGTTCAGTCTAGGAAGTGATGGAAAACTAGTTTTTATTTGATAAAAAATATTTGAGTTTAGAAAATAGGCGAGGTGCTTTCACACAAATTATTGTGGTAGCTAATATTATCCCCATTTTTACAAATTGGGAAACTGAAACATGTTCATTAATTTGTTCCAGATCACAGAGGCTAGTAAGTGGGTGGGCCAAGTTTAGAACCTGGTCTTTTCTGTCTAGAAAATTGTGGAAAATGTTTATGAATTGAAATGAATTCTAATTTTATGGAAAGAATGATATGTGATAGGGAGGAAACCCAAGTCCACACGTGTAGAAGGTGGTGTTATGTGACATCCATTTAATGGTGGAGCCTAAGCCCTGTAGGCTTGTAGTAGCCAGCGTATTGGGCACTAACACTTAGTGGGTATTTACTGTATGCATTTTGCTTATACTGATCCATTTAATTCTTATAGCAACCGTTATGAACTAGGTACTATTACTGTGTTGAGATGAAGAAACTGAAAACAGGGAGGCTGAGTCACAAACCTGACCTTGTAAGTGGCAGACCTAGAACTAAACCCAGGCATTCTTACCCTTGAGGCTGCACGTTAACCATGACACCATCCACCCTCTGATAATAACTGTGTGTAAGGGAGAATGAGAAGGATTTCTCAAGGTGATTCTTATCTGGTTCTAATTGATTTTGGAAGAATATCTAGTTGTTTAGCTACATAGGATGTTGAATAAAATATGGTATGAAATTTCACCAGTAAAACTTAAAACACTTAGAGCTTCATTTTGGAAGGCAATGAATAGGGAGTTTAGGAATACCAAATTCAGATATCTTTTAAACAAAACTGATAACATGTTAATAACCCCTTTTCAGCTCATGATAATTGGTTACATCTTCATAATTTTAAGAACTACCATGGAATATCGATCCAGAAATTGTAATAAGAATGCAGCAAATGCATATGTGAAAATAATCGCACACAGATGGAAATTATACAGCTCAGAACTCCATGATGAATCATAACTTTTGGAAGACCATTCCATTCTTCCCGAGTCTGTCAACAGAGGGATGTAAAAAGTGATGTAGTTTTCATGTTCAGCTTTAACATCTGTTGCATGGTAGCCTGATTATATTCCTATCTAAGGAAACATCTATAAATATTGGCAAAGATCTCCTTTTTACTTTTGTTTCCAGGCTGTTTATCTCTGTATTTATTCTATTAGCTCTAAGTGTATCTCTGTGTAATCTGGGTGGTCTTTGGTGAGCTCGGTATTTTCCTAATACAACTACTTAGGATTCTCTACCTAACATCATGAGCTGTCTGCTACCAGGTCATAGTGGTGTGTTTTTCAAAGCCAGAGTCTGTCATTACTGCTGAGATTGGTTGTTTTCTTCTCTTTTGCTTTCCCACTTATTTATACACTATTAGCTCTTTCACAACAGTAAATATTTTAAATGAGTGATTGTTTCACCTATTTATTTTAATCCTGTCATTTTTCATGAAACCTGTGAGAGAATGAAGAGAAAATTCACAAAAAAAATTGGATGTGGTTTCATGTTGACTTTTTTTAAATTATAGAAAAGACAATAAATATAAAAGTTGGCCGTAGATATATCAATACAACTAGGCTGAAATTTCAGCAATGTAAGTTATCAAGAGATAAAAATTGTATATACTGCGTGTATAGCTTTTGGTATCAGACTAAATATTTTAAATGATGTAAAAAAAAGTTTGAGAAATTAAAAGCTAAAACCGAAAAAGCAGACTTAGATATTTGGACTAATAATACACAACTCTGTATACACATAGCAACAGATTGTTTTATTATTTGTTTGTGTAATTGGTATCATCTGTGATTTAGAGTCTTGGAATAATAGAATCCTTTGGGAGGGACTGTGGAGTACATTACTGGAATTGAATTGGCAGTGTTCACACACTGGTTCTGCTCTGGTTTAGAATCCTCTCTTTGCTGCTTTTCTTCCTTAGGTGGGACTCTTCCCTGGACACTGCGTTGAGTTAATTAATCAGAAAGTTCCCCAGTCAGTGACCAACTCAGTGCCAAAACCAGGTGAGTACATTTTTTCATTAGTGTGGTTATTTTATCAACTGCTTAAAAAAACAGATTTTCACTTTTAGCTAAACACATAGCTTGTTTTGCTGTTCTTTCCATTTATGGACATAATATGCGTCCTTAATTTTATGTGGTTTTGATTTTTAATATATTGTTATTTCTCTATTGATTATTTCACAAAGGTGCATTTGACATTTTAGATAATTTCAAAGAACTACTTGGTCCATTAAGCTTTGTCATTATTTGTTTTTGTAATTATATAGTAGGAATATAGCTTATTAATGAACACAGTGATAAAAGAAAAATAACAAGTTTAAAGAACTCACAGAGATGGTATGATTAGCTGAAAATTAATAAAATAAAGGGAATGTATATTTTATCAATGACTATGAACATCAAAACTATTTTATTTTATTTTTTTAAACTATTTTAAACAGCATTTTTCATTACTTACATAGTATATTTACAGTGCTGTGTAAATATGTGGACTGTTTTATGAATAAATAAAGCAATGCTACAGGGGGTGGAAATCAAGAAAATGAAAGTTTTTGTTTTTATTGGGGTGATTTAATCTAGGCAAATTCTGTAAAATACTTAGCTTGGAAGTTTTTAGTGTGATACAAATTTTTTAAAGGAAAACAAAACAAAGGCTGAAAGATTTTGGAGGGAAGAGGAAGTAATCAAATTTGTTCCTCCTACTTGTATTATATTCCCTTTGCCTTTCTCCACCCTTCTCCCTACTCTGCCCCTAGTAGAAGAAAAAGAAAAAAAATGTCTGGGCCTCAGAATTTATTTGGACAGTTTTTCTTAAATTATTTTCTAGGGTTAGGACCTATGTGTAAGAATTAGGAGGAAAAAAGCTTATTTAGTATTTTCCCATCTCTGTTCCCAAACCACACATCACACCATCTTTGTGTATAGTATTTAAGTAAAGGGCAATAACCCCTTTTGAAGCCTATTTCTTCACAGAAAGTTAGGAATTTTATTTTATTTATTTATTTTTCAAAAGAGTTTATTTATTTATTTGACGGAGAGAGGGAACACAAGCAGGGGGAGTGGGAGAGGAAGAAGCAGGCTCCCAGCAAAGCAGGGAGCCTGATGCAGGGCTCGATCCCAGGACCCTGGGATCACGCCCTGGGCTGAAGGCAGATGCTTAATGACTGAGCCATCCAGGCGTCCCTAGGAATTTTAAAATTTTAGGCAGATACCTTTTATTGTTTAGTAGAGAAAAATACTTGAAAACAGTGTTCTCTGCCGTTCTACTTGAGGCAGGATTCTTAGTCTCTTTACAAGACATTTTTATCCTCTGTTAAGTCCCCCTTCTTTGGGTAAACACTATTAAAAAAGCTTTCTCAGTGGTGGGTACTTGCTTAGTAAATGTTCATTTGCGGTTGTGATGACTATAGGTTTCTTTCTTTTTTTTTAAATATGGCTTCATTAACTTAAAAGAAAACCCATATCCATTAGCAGACAGTGTCCCAGCCCCTCCCTGCTCCCCAGTCCTAAGCAGCTACTAGTTGACTTTCTGTCTCTATAGATTTCTCTATTCTAGACATTTCATATAAATGGAATCATACAATATGTGGTCTTTTGTCATTAGCTTCTTTGACTTAGCATAATGTTTTCAAGGTTCATCCATGTATCAGAATTTAATTCTTTTTTATGGCTAAATAATATTCCATTGTATGGCTATACTGTAGTCTATCAACTCGTTTTTAGTCATTTCCATTTTGGGCTAAGAATAATGCTGTTATGAACACTGGTGTACAGGTTTTTGTGTAGATAAATATTTTCATCTCTCATGCATATATCTAGGCATGAAACTTTGAGGTCATATGATAGCTCTATGCTTAACCTTTTGAAGAACAGCCAGACTGCTTTACAAAGTAGCTCACCATTCTAGAATACCCCTGGCAATATATGAGAGTTTCAGTTGCTCCATATCCTTGTTAGTGTGTTTTTGATATCTGCCATCTTAGTGGTTATGAAGTGGCGTATCTTTGTGAGTTTGATTTGCATTTTCCTGACGACTAATAATCTTGAGTATCTTTTTATGTGCTTATTAGTCATTTGCATGTTTTTGGAGAAATATCTATTCAGATTCTTTGCCCATTTTTTAATTGGGTTGTCATTTTATTATTGAGTTGTAAGTGTTCTTTATATATTCTAGATACAAGTCCTTTATCAGGTAATATGATTTGCAGATATTTTCTCATATTTTGTGGGTTGTCTTTGCCTTTCTTTATTCTGTCCATTGAAGCATAAAAATTTTTAATTTTGATGAAAATCGATATATTTTTTTCTTTTGTTGCTTTGCTTTTGGTGTCTTATTTAGGAAGACTTTGCCTAACCCACGGTTAAGATTTACTTCTGTATTTTCTTCTAAGAAGTTTATAGTTTTAGGTCTTTGATTTTAGCCTATGATGCATTTTCAGTTAGTTTTTGTGTCTGGTGTGAGGCCCAGCTCCAATGGACATCTAGGAGTCGCAGCACTATTTGTTGAAAAAAAGGTTATTCCTTTCCCCATTGAATTGTCTTGATTCCCTTGTAGAAAATTAATTGACCTTAGACATATAAGTTTATTTTTGGACTTTTGGTTCTGTCCACTGATCTGTATGTCTGCTATTAAGACCAACACTACCCTGTCTTGATTACCTTTGTTTTGTGGTAAATTTTGCTCTTGGTTTATTCTTTCTCAGGATTGATTTGGCTTTTTAGGGTCCTTTACGGTTCCATTTGAATTTTAGAATCAGCTTGTCAATTTCTACAAAGAAGTCAGCTGGAGTTTGATAGGGATTGTATTGAATCTGTATATCAATTTGGGAGGTAAAACCATCTTATCAATATTTATTAAGTCTTCCAATCCATGAACATGGGATGTTTTTCCATTTATTTAGACCTTTAATTTTGTTCAAGGTTTTGTAGTTTTCAGAATATAAGTTTTCATTTTTTTTGTTAATTTTTTTTGATGCTATTGTAAACAGAATTATTTTCTAGATTTCATTTTCTTATTCGTTGCAAGTACATGGAAACACAATTAGTTTTGTGTAGTAATCATGTGTTCTGAAACCTTGTTGAAATGTTTATTCTAATAATTACTTTTTTTAGTTGGATTCCTTAGGATATCCTATATTCAAGATCAAGTCATCTGTGAATAGAGATATTTTTACTTCTTCCTTTGCAATCTGGATGCTTTTTTTTTTTTTTTTAAGATTTTATTTATTTATTTGACAGAGATAGAGACAGCCAGCGAGAGAGGGCACAGGCAGGGGGAGTGGGAGAGGAAGAAGCAGGCTCATAGCAGAGGAGCCTGATGTGGGGCTCGATCCCAGAGCGCCGGGATCACGCCCTGAGCCGAAGGCAGACGCTTAACTGCTGTGCCACCCAGGCGCCCCAATCTGGATGCTTTTTATTTCTTTTTCTTGCCCAGTTTCCCTGGCAGGACCTCTAAGAATGGCCATCTTTGTCTCATTTCTGATCTCAGACAGCACATGATTAAGATGTTAGCTGTGGGGTTTACATAGATGCTGTTTATCAGCTTGGGGATGTACCCTTCAGTTCTTAGTTTGTTGAATGATTTTATTATACAAGGGTATTGGCTTTTGTCAAATACTTTTTATCTATCTGTTGAGGTGATCATGGGTGTTTGTGGTCACTATTTTGAAGTTATTAAATTCAACATCAAAAATTTATTGTGGTTCTCATGCATTATTTTTATATATTTCTGCTGTGTAAACTTAACCTGTTAGGTATTAAGTCTCATCTTTGATAATTCTGCCTCAAAGGTATACTGTAAACTGAGTTTTTAAAAATTAGCTTAATATTGATATCAAATTGTTTTGAATGAGAAAGTGACATTTCCAGTAGTGACAACCTCCAGAAGCTTTTAAAACTTGAGAAAGTTAATCAGTTATTGATAGTTCTGGAAAATAAGTTTCTATTAATAGACGTGTATGACATTGTTAATTCTTAATTATTGATGACATATAATGACAGCACACCTTCAAAAGCTAATATTTTATCTTTTGTGAACAGCATTGCAGGGTTGGCATAAGGAAATGTGCATTCTTAATATATTTTGAAAAGGATGATGTGAATTCTATCAGCCTCAGGCTTGTTTCACACTTTAAAACTGTCTTTGCCTACAGTATAAACAACTTGAATGTTCTATTTATTTTTAACATTGCCATCTGTTACTGTTAGATGCCAAATCTGAGAGATGCAGCTATAGTTTGAGACTGAAATTTAAAGCTCCCTATATTATTACACAACAAGGGCAATAGGAAAAATTTTCTCTTTGGAGCTCTTCTTAATGTTCTCAATATGTTCAATTATTTGTGTATGTAAAAATAAAATCAATGAGTCACCATGTCCTGACCAAGAAAGCAAGTATCCATGCTACCTTATGAAAAAGAAGGTGTGGTAGAGTGGGGTCGAGGGGGGAGAGAGGGAGAGAAGGAGAGAGGAAGACAAGAAGAGGAAAGAAAAGAGAAAGAAAGCTAGAAGCTTGTCCTTAAGAAATTGGCAGTTAGTTCAGTCACTACAGGTTGTGATTTGATGGAGGAAGACGAGGTTGAGGTGGAGGGAAGAAGGGAAAGCATATATGGTTTTCTTTGTGTTTATCCTGTTTGGAGTTGATGGAGCAGTTGGATTTATTTATTGATCTCTTCAAGTTTTTAGTTTTCTCAGCTATTATCGCTTCAGTATTTCTTTTGTGCAATAGTTTCTCTTTCTCTTTTCCTTTACACATCATTTACACTCTTTGATATTGTCTCACACATCCTCTTTTCAGTTTAGATACTTTCTTTTGACCTATCTTAAATTTCACTGATTTTTCTCTCCCTGTAGGCTTCTTTTAAGCCCATCCAATAAAGTCTTCAATTCTTACATACTTTATTTCTTGGATCAACATACTGTCTTTTTTATAGGTTCCATGGTAGAGTTCCTCATTTTCTCACATCTACCTTTTCATTTAGAAAGAAAGAAAAAGAGGAGTTGGGGGGGGGGGAGGAAAAGGGGAGAGAGAAGAAAGTAGGGAGAGAGGGTAAGAGAAAAAGCAAAGCTTATTTTTGAAGTATGAACTTCTGAAAATGAAGGGCTTAGGAAATTTAGAGAAAACTTTTCCTCTGAAAACAAAAATTTGGACAGAAACATAAAAATATCTCTTTGAAGCATTAGGAAGTTAATAAAGCGGTAAACACTTACTGAGCTAAGGTTAAGCAGAAGAAGGACATGCTGAAGACTGACCCTGTATATGGAGACATTATTCTCCTAGGTATCTACTGATGGAGTAGAGAAAGTCATAGTGCTAGGGGAATAAAAATTGGAATTCAAGCTCAATAGGTCAGAGTTGCTGATAAATGCCCCAAGTTTTGAGTTAGGATTTTTGTGGAAATTGACAATGGATTCTAAACTGATTATAAAATGTATATAGAAATGCAGAGCCCCAAATACCCAAGAGAATTTTGAAGGAGAGAAAAGTGAGAAACTTATTTTAAATATCAAGATTTATTGGTTTTTTTGAAAGATTTATTTATTTGAGAGAGAGAGAAGACAGAGGGAGAGAGAAATCCCAGGCAGACTTGATCCCACGACCCTAAGATCACAACCTGAGCCAAAACCAAGAGTTGGATGTTCAACAGCCTGCACCACCCAGGTGCTCCATGATTTATTGTTAAAACTTTGCTTATTAAGATGATGGTGTTGATTCAAGGGTACACAAATAGATGAGTGGAGCAGAATAGAGTCAGGAGACAAACCTGTGAATGCATAGATACTTGATTTATGACAAAGGTGACATTGCAGAGCATTATCGAAAGTATAGTCATTTCAATAAATGGTGCTGGGTCACCTTGAATTATATATATGTGTATATATATATATACATATGTACACATATATATATGTTTCTTATTTAACCCTGTATACAGAATCATTTCCGGGAGAGTTACAGATCTGTATGTGAAAGGTGAAACAATAAAACTTCTAGAAGATAATATAGTAGAATATCTTCGTGACCTGTTTTCATGATCTTGGGGTAGACATAAGCAGTAATCATAACTGAAGAGCTTAATAATTAAACTTGAACTTCATCCTAATATGCTATTAAGATAATGGAGAAAGCAAGTCACAAAATGAGAAAGATATTTGACAAAGGTCACATGACTAAAGTATGTAAAGAGTCAATAAGAAAAGACTAATAAACTGATTTGTTTAATTGAGTAAAAACTTGAACAGGTACTTTAGTAAGCGTATGACAAGAGGGTCAACATCATTAGTCTTAGGGAAATGCAAATTGAAATCTTACTCTCTGATGCATACCCACCAGAATGGTTAAAATATAAGAATAACAATACCAAAGTTTGGCAAGGATGATATATATCAGTGGGAATTCTCACACACTGCTAGTGGGAGTGTAATGTGGGACAATCCTTGTTTGGCATTGCATACTGGACTTGACACATACCCTGTGATCCAGCAGTTTCACTCTTAGGTATATATAGAACATTTATAGCAACTTTAGTCCTAATTGTCAAAAAACTTGAAAAACTCAGCGGTATATCCATAATGGAATGGATAAATGAGGACGTGTTCATTGAATGGATTCTTCTACACCAATGAAAATGAAATGAGCTACAACTATATTCAACAATATGGATGAATTTCACAAAAATAAATGTTGAGTTGAATAAATGTTGAAGCCTGCTATACATACATGTACTGTATAATTCCACATAGTTAAAGAGAGAGTTCAAAATCATAGAGCTCAAGACCGTTCTGTGGTATTAGAAGTCAGAGTATCAGTTATCTTTGGAGAGGAGGACGGGGGTAGATGATTGGGATGGGTAGGAGAGAGATGATTCTAGAGTGCTAGTAATGTTCTGTTGATCCTGGTGGTGATTATACAAGAATGTAATAATGTTGCGCATCTTTTCATGTGCTTATTGGCCATTTGTAGAGGAATGCTTTTAAAGTCCTTTGTCATTTTTGAATTGGTCACTTTGCATTTTTTAAGTATACCTCTCATCCAGATGAATATTCTTTGCGGTATTGCTTTAATATTCAAATGTTGAAAATCACATTTTCAAAATAGAATTGATATTTCCATACTGTGAAATACTCTGCAGCCATCAAAAAGAAACAGGTAGAGGCATATGGAATTTTTTTCTGTGATGTATTGTTAAATGAAAAAGCAAATCACAGCATAGTATAATCCCATTGTAAATTCATTGAAAAGGATCTGGAAGGATACATGCCTAATTGGAAAGAGGAGTATGTTTACAGTAAACATGTATTACTTTATACAGTAAACATGTATTACTTTATACATGTTTACTGTAAACATGTATTACTTTACAAAATATGAAAAAGTTGATTGTGTCTCCCCTTAATTCCATCCTGTCCAAATAGGTAATTTTTCCAAGGGTCCTTCTTAATGCACCACCCCATAAAATAGATATTTTCTGACAATAGTTTTAACTTAGATATTTTATTCAATTTATGTGTATGTGTGAAAAGCAGCACAGCTGAAGGGACAACAGCATAGGCTCCAACCTTAAGTTTTAATCCCTGTGCCACGTTTTACTGTGGGTGCACATCACATGGCTTCTCTGACTTTTAATTCCCTTATCTAAAAAGTGAGGCAAGATTCCTTTGAAGATTAGGGATAAGGCATTTAAAGCCCCTGGATATTTAATAAATGTCAGCTGTATTATTGATTAATGTATGCTTATGCACTGTTATGTTATCTAAATTCCAGAGTGTCACAAACTAGATTTCGTTTATGTAGATATGAAATTAGTATATTATTTGTTGGTAAAATCAGTGTGCCAACATGTCACAGTATATCACTGAAGGAAACGGATCACAGTAGTTTTCTTGGGACCATGGTGGGGGAGGGAGCTTCTTTGGATGCCACTTGAATAGAGTTTGCAGTGTGAATTTTTGTCTTTTTTTGGTGACAGCTGAATTTTTTGGTTAGTAGACATAGAAGTAGGTGAGGCCTTCATTTGGGGGAAAGACTTAGTAATTAGATGTAATACTGATGAAATCCTTATATTAAGAAGTAGCTTATAAGGTAACAAATTAACCCGAATTTGTGGCATAATTTTGGAATAAAATTTTGTTTTGTTTTACAGTTTTCTTCTTTTAGGGAACTGGTCCTCTATTGTCTTGCTTCCTTTGTTGTTTTACTAATTTTTTTTGGACCAATTTTGCCTAATTATAGTTTTTTTTCCTTTATTTTAATTTGTTAGCTGCTGAATTGTTTCTGTTTTCTTTCTTTGAGTTTCTAGCACTTTGCTCTTCATAATCCTGTTTCTTTAACACGTCACTTTATTATGAAGTAATCAGACATTTTATACCTAGTAAAGTGAATGTAGGTTTTTACTTACATTATAGGCAGTATTGAATTGAGCATATGCTTGTATTCTGGGGGCTAATTCTTCAAGAATCAGATGTTAAAATCGGTGCCCTAGGAGGCCTTGATGTAAGATACAAAGGAGTACCAAAATGCTAGAAGGCCCTGGGGAGTTTCCTTTTTGAACACATTGCAAGCGACAGAATAAGATAATATTTTCATATTCTGCATCAGGGAAAAACGGGTAAAAGATTCATACCAGCACGTATCTGTAAAGTGCTTCAGTGTTTGTGGATACTTGTTTTTCCATTATGTGAATTGGAATTCAAATCTTGATACAATCCTGTGAGGTATTGGGGAAAGGGAGTATATTTCTGTCCCCTTCCACACCCCGTGTTAACAGATGGAGCCACTGAGACTCAGGGAGTTCAGACAGCTTGCCTGAGGTTTCACAACTAGAATTTACTGAAGTCTTCTGACATCTGATGGTAACCGTAGCCAACACTTATGTAGCTCTTACTATCTGTCAGGTCCTGTACCAAGACACAGATTAATTAATTTGCAATTCATTAACTCAAAATCCAGAATTTGTCCCACTCTAGAACATTGAGTAGAGATAAAGTTTATCGTTCTCTCTCTCAAAACAAATATTTATTTAATATGTTTAGCTTTCATTACAGTAGGAGTGAATGAGAACACATTTGAATTTCCACAAGGCTTATACCAACAGGAGAGAAATTAGGGCAAATGCCGGGTTAAATGGAGGCTGACAAGAAGTGCTTATAGTACCCTGCTTAATCTGATTTCACTTCTGCATTATCCTTTCTAATGCCTCTCTAATTAATCCAAAAACTATCCTTCAGTCTTTTCCTCGTTACACTTAAGCCATCACTCCAGACTCTCTTCTCTTATAGCACTTTCAGCCATCTTCCTTCTCCACCCTCCTGTTCCAGTCTTTCTCCCCATGTACTCTGCTGGGCTCTGCTTCTGTGTGCTCTGAACACATGTGCGCTCAGAGCTTCCCTGTGCTCCCACTATTCTAGAC
The DNA here is from genome assembly GCF_002007445.2 of Ailuropoda melanoleuca. Taxonomy (NCBI): domain Eukaryota; kingdom Metazoa; phylum Chordata; class Mammalia; order Carnivora; family Ursidae; genus Ailuropoda; species Ailuropoda melanoleuca. The sequence continues at coordinate 23,990,110 of NC_048225.1, read as the reverse complement.
CTTGAAATGCTCTTCTCCCCAGTTCGGCCACTTACAATCATCCTTGTGTTTCGGGATTCAGGCAGTGACCTGCTTCCTCCATGAGAGCTTCCCTGACCGTCTCTCCCTAGCTCCATCTCCTATTCACCCCTAGCCAAACTGAAGAGCAGCTCTGTCACTTGCTCACAAAATTGCCATCTCCTCACAAAGGACAACTATGTCTCATCCGTCTTTCTCTCCCTCACAGGAGGTTTGTACAATAGTTGTATAATTAATTACTATCTTAGTATTTACTACTAAAATGAATATTTAGAACACAACTTTTATTTGGTAATCCCTGGCTTCAGAAAACTTAAGTGATTTCCCCGTTCCAGAATAATGTATAAAATCTTTAGTCTAGAATTTGAGGGGCTCTATAAATACTGGAACTAACTTTTCTTTATAACTTAATTCATATTTAGTGTCAGTAACCTGTTTCCTTACCTCTCAGTATACTTTGGGTTTCCCTCCTTCTCTTGACTATGATCTTTCTCACTGCCTGAAATGACTTACCGTGTTCTTCACGAAGGCTCTTCAGGCCACTGCTTCAAAAACTTGGATGTGTGTTCATTTTGCTTGACAGATAGTATTAAAAACTGTGTATCCTGATTCAGTGAGTCTAGGGCCAGACCTGAGGCTCTGCATTTCTAATAAACTCCTAGGTAATTCCATGACCCTGGTCCCAAGACTGTGTTTTGAATAACAAGGGACTACATTTTAGTCTGCAGTAGCTATTGTTTGTGTCAATCATTTGGAAATAGTGTATAGTAATGAGTTCTCTTATTTTGAATTTGATACTTCATTTTTTGTGTCTTTTTTCCTTATCTGCTTGTTGGCAGATATTTTATTTTATCCTAATTTACGTCCTTTATATATAATGTTTGCTCTAAAACAGTTGATTGATAATTATAAACATGAACAGTTTTTTTTTTTAAGATTTTATTCACTTATTTGAGATCGAGAGGAGAGAGAGAGCGTGTGCGCACACGCATGCACGAGCACATGAGCAGGTGCGGGGAGGAGCAGAGGCAGAGGGGGAAGCAGGCTCTCCACTGAGCAGGGAGCTCAATGCGGGTCTCGGTTCCAGAACCCTGGGATCATGACCTGAGTCCAAGGCATATGCTTAACTGACTGAGCCACCTGGGTTTCCACTATAGTAATCAAAAATGTTTCCTGACCCTCCTGTATGCCCTTTAGCCAGTGCTAGGAGTAGGCCCCCAATCTGTCTTCTCCTTACTTGAAGTAAGTAAACCTTTTCCATTTTTGGTCATTTCCAGTATTCACTCATTCATTGATCAGAATTTATGGAGTGCATACTAAGTCCTAGGGCTACGACAGCAAACACGATAGACAGAAATATTGTCATTTGGGGGTTTATATTCAAGAGTTGATGAGAGGGAGAGAAGAAGGTAAACAAACAAGTAAAATATATAGTACGGTAGGTAAGTGCTATAGAGAAAAATGAAGCCTAGAAGGGGGTACAGGGGTCAGAAAGTGTGGGGATGTGGCTCATGTGGGGTTATAATTCCAAAGGAGGGTAGAGTGCTTGGGAAGGGCTCATGAGAAGGTTGCTTTTGGGCAGAGGCCTGAAGGAGAAGAGGAGGGGAGCTACGCACGTATCTGGGGGGAGCTTTCCAGACAGGGAACCACAGATGTGAGGATGCTGAGCTGGATGTATGCCTGGCTTGTCACAGGATTTGCTGGAAGGCAGTTTGACTAGAGCAGTGAGTGATGTGAGCTGTGGTTTGGAGGTGAAAGGGGTCAGGTTCTCCTTGGGGCCTGGGTGCCACTGTATGGATTTTGGCCTTCATTTAAAATTGGATGGGAAGACATTAGAAGGTTTTGAGCAGAGCTGTTATTTGACTTGACTAACCTTGTTTAGAGGATCACTTTGGTTGCTGTGTTAAGGAAAGGAGAAGACACGGGTGGAAGAAGAAAGACTGGCAGTAGCTGTTGTAATGAGCCTGGCAAGAGACCAAGGTGGCTCAGAGCAGCACAATAGCTGTGAAAGTGGGGAGAGGTGACTGGATTCTGGATATATTTCTGGCCATGAAACCTACAGAATTTTTAGACATACTGTGAAAGGTTTGAATAATTCAGCTAATTCTTAGAATAGAATGATTAGGATGTAGCTATTGCCTTTCCAGTGAATTCCCTTGTGGCCACCATCACCCCTACAGATACACGTTAGTGCTTCACAGGATCGCCTCTAGACATTTTGTTCAATATGAGAGAAAAATGACAAGTGACCTGTCCTGTGCCATTAGCAGTCATTGGAAGATAAAATGTGATGCTTCCAGTCAGCCCTGTTAACTTTTTATTTTGAATACTTATCTCAGAAGAAGTTACAAAAATAGTACAGAGAAATCCCATATACTCAAAACCCAACTTCTCCCAGTTTTAACATCTTACATAACATACAGCACATTCTCCAAACCTAGGAAATTGATGTTGTCACATTGCAGTGAACGAGATTACAGACCTTACTCCACGCTCAACAGTTTTTGCTTACTCTCATTTTCCTACCATGTATTTTTATACAGCATAGAATGCAGCCTTTTGGGTTTCAGGTGAGAGTTACTGTTATTCATTCTGGAATTCTCCCGCACTCTGGAAAACTGTCGAATTTATTTGTTCCTAACTGTGCTTAGATGTTAGGTAACATGAGGGACAGATGAGTTGTACGGAGTATCCCCAGATGGCTTTTCTACAGCATGGACCTCCCCTTTCCCTTCTTTTTCTCTTTCCTTCCTCTTTTCTTTCCTGTTCTTTTTCCCTTGCCCTCCCCCACACCCCATGTTGTCTTTAGTACTAACCAAGGAAAGGGTGGGAGGAAGGCTGTTTTTTAGTTTCTATTTTTTTAAAAAAGGGTGGCTTTGCCTTCTTCACTCTGAATTAACTTTAAGAGCCTCATTTCCTATTCAACAAAATCCATAAATCCACAGCTGTTCCACTGGTAAAAATTAACATGTTTTTTTCCTGCCACATATTGGAATTCTCCATGATTTTTCATATTTTAAAATTTTATCAATTCAGTTCATTGTTTCTCTTACTGTGGCCTACCACTTGTCAACAATTTTGTATTCAATTTATGTTCAGAAAGGAAGGAGAGAATAAATTTGATCAATAGCAGAAGATTTTGGCATGGCATATGGCCGTTCTTAACTTGTGTGACGTTGGCAGTCGCTTAAGCCCTCTGCCTTGGTTTCCTTATCTCCAAGATGGGAACAGTATTAGCATCAATTTCATAAGGTTGTAGTGAAAGCTGTCTGTAAATTACTTAGAATTGTGTCCAGCACATAGTAGCATTATTTTGTTTATTAAAAACAAATATCTGAATGTGGATTTACATTGGTATTAGTAAAAAAGTCATTTGTAACAGAAAATATGTTAGTCTCTTACAATTAATTTATTTCTTCAAATAATTTTAAGTAGGTAAACGCAGTGTAATACTGTTATTTAGTATGAATATTGAATCTCTTGAATACTTATATGAGCAGCATTACAATTTGAACCCTTGGGTAACTTACCACACTCAGGAAAATTTAATTCTAAATTTTCAATTCTGGAAAACCCTTCTTTATTTTCTTCTAATAGATGCTTAACAGATTGTTGTCTCAGAATTGTTCACACAGAGGCAGTGTAAATACTTTTTTTTTCTTTTCTACATGTTAGTGGAGTAACAATCACAGGTTGCTGCTAGTTTAGTGATTCAGCCTTTTACTGGCGACACTTCCCGCTTGATCACTTACTTTTCTTATTTCATTTGGGCCTGAAGTGCCTCATTTTTATTAGATAGACTGTCTCCCATCTGGATAGCAAATATAAACAACCAAAAAATAAGTAAGTTTCTAAAAGACTGCAAACACAGTAAGTGCCAGTTTCCTCCTCGTGTTTTGTGAGCAGGACTCCTCACCTGTGTGGGGTTGGTGGGTGGAGCCAGACTGGCGAAGCCTGTTCTGCGAGTGTGAGTTCTGGCTGGGCCTTTTCTGTGGTGCTGCGGAAGCAGTACGTGCTCAGAGGGAAGGAGCAAGCTCCTGAAGGCGAGCCTCGTGCCCACACACAAGCCAGCTCGCCTCGGGTAGGGACCAAACACGGCACAGAAAACTGCAGAAAGGGGGGTGCCTGGAAACAGAGCCGGAGCCTGGAAGTGCTGTGGAGGTCTGACTCGGAGTTCCCCTGCGGCGGATAAGGTCTGAACTGTGTGCCTGTGATTCATTCTGCATGCTTTTACACGGAATGCAGAGCTCGTGTGTCTCGTGTCCTGTCGGAGCCACTGCTAAGTAAAGTCACTGGGAATAATTTTAAGTATTGATCCTAAAACCTGTGCCACAGCAAGAGGTAAGGATCAATCAGTTAGTTATTCAAATGTTTGTCTCTGGCAACGTCAGAATATTTCACTGAGTCTATTTTTACATTTTTTTAGGCACATGTTTCCTTGGTTGCTTTTAGGTGCATGGTTAGTTGCTTAATTATTCAGAAATTGAGTAATTGAACTTTAGTACTTGTCATGTTTGTAGAGAGGTTTAATTTTTGAAGTAGATTTTACTACATAAGTCCTGGGCAATGTGTCTTACTTTCCTGGTCAGTTTCAGGAAGTACCCATTTTTCTGTTTCAAATCAGCTTATTTCTTAACATTTTCTAGACCTTAGGTTAATGTACAAAAGTCTTCATGATGAAAAGAACATACCTTTGTATCATAAACAACCAGGATATTAAAAAACTTTTTCCTGGTGAGTTAATAATATTTAATTTATTGGCTAATGGAAAATAGGCAGTACTGATTTACTAAAAAGATTTAGCAGACTGTATAAAAAGGCTGTTTAAATTAGCATAAGGAAGTAACCCTCCTGCCCTTTTACTTCGTGTGTTGTTTTTCCTCGTTGGCATTAATAACCATCTCTGTCCATAAAATACGTGAATTAACTTTTTTCCTGTTGCAGAGATTTTTTTTAGCACTAGGGTAGAATTCCAAATTTATGGTGCTTCCTTAGACCTTGGTGATAAATGTGTTTCATTAAGATAGCATGGAAACTGGAATGTTCTCTGAATCACAGATCAGCCCTATTAAGCAGCTGAACATTTTTCTGATTTTCAGAAATGTTCCACTACCATTTAAATGATATCAGTATTTTAATTTTTAAAACCATAAATGTGGGGAATGTCAGAATTTATAGCTCTTTTTCATTGTCAGTTTTTAAAAAAGCACCTGTTGCTCACATAATGGCTTGAGACCATAACTTGTTTTTTTAAAGTATTAGGTAGTACTGTATGGTATTCATCAGAAGAGAGCAGAAATCTAAAGTTTCTTAGGTTAAGTTTACACTTAAGATGATTATAGGAAGGACTAGAAAGTGATCCCGTGTTTGTGTGCATCCTTCCCTAGTGATCTCAGCTCTGAATTTAGGAGCTATGACCAGATTTGATTAAGCCGGGTTTGGAATGCTGACTCAGGTTCTGGCTAGCCCTGTGCTGTGGAGGACTCTAAACATTTTTAGACCAAAGGTAAAGAGAAATTATAGTGGTAGAAATAACTCCTGCTTATTGACACTTACTTGGCATATATAATTTCATGTAAGCATTATAGTAACCCTGACTGATAGGTATTACTATTGTTGTTCTCATTGTGTATTTGCAGGAATTGAGACTTAAATAGGTGTATATGCTCAAGAGTTTGCAAATTGGAAAGTGGTTAGAGAGTGGGCTCAAACCCTCAGGTCTGTCTGACTCCAAAATCTGTTGTCTTATTCTCCATGCTAATGGTCCTTTTTTTTTTTTTCCCTATGGCAGTCTTCTAAGACTTTTGCCTTTAAATAAAAAGTCCTCATTATCGGTTCCATACTCTCCAAATATAGAATCTTTCCCCTCCAGCTCCTGAAAAACAAAACAAAACCAACCCACAAAAAAAAAAAAAAAAAAAGACCTGTGATCATATCAGTGTTCCACACCAAACTTCATGGTTTAATAAAGTGCAGAGGATTATATGACATCAAAGTGAATATGATGATACTTTAATCCACATTTAGTCTGTTTAGAATCTAATAAAAAATTTAATTTCAAGAAAAGCGTTTTCACACTGTTAAAGTTCTAAATTTTCAGATATCTAGCACTTCATATAGTATTTTTGGTAGTCTTCTTACCTTTGATGTTACTGAATTCCTAAGAATATGTATTTACTTTAATTTTTATAAGAGAGAATATATGGATAAGTGTCTTCCTGAAATAGTTTTTAAGCTTCATATCAAATACTACTAGTTCATCCTGGAAAAATAAGATCCTGGATTATTTAAAAATCCTTATTGGAGATACTTCTATAATCTGTATATTATATCCCATTCCTGTGTTAGACCCCTTTAGTGTCAGAAATTTATATCCACCTCATGTTTCCTCCTACTCTTCTCTGCTAAAATGCAAATCTTTTAGTTCTGTATTTAGAAATGCAATTAGTCAGAGTCTTTTATATAATAACTGAGGTGGTAAAGTCACCAAGCTAAAAAATTCTTTCGCTTCTTTTTTGTACAGAGTTGAGGAGCAAAACGAGTCACATTTATTTTAATTTGTAATTTAATTTTAAAATAAGAATCTATCAATTTTAGCAAGAATAATGTATAGCTTATTTATATCACACTAAAATCAGATAAGCTAAATTTGAGTCTTCTTTGATATTCCTGAAATTTATGGCTCCTGGAAAAGTAAATGTATAATGTAAATAAAGAGAGTGTCTTATCTTAACCTGATGACCATTTTCCCAAGGGAACCGTGATTTATAAAGCTCCGACAGACCATGCCCTTTCTCACTGATAACTGTTTGTGTGCTCCTCTAGGAAGACCAGCAGCATGATGTTGCTTTGGTTTCATTCTTCACTCTGGAAAAGAGATACATTTTTATTCAAATACTCAAATATTTTTGTTAACCACAGGCATGCCATTCCACGGAAGAGTTGTGCTGAATACTCCGAAGAAGCAGTTTGTTGCCTGTTTCTGCTTCTCTTTTTCCAAGTGAATTGTTCTTATCTCTTCTGTGTCTGAAAGATTCTTCTCTAAAATTTACTATAGATTTATCTTCTGGATGCCTTAGTGTCATCCATCTGCATTCCAGAGAGTAACGCCTTTTGAAATGCCTCTTCTCTCTCCTAAGTGTACACGGAAGCATACTTGACTTCTGTAACTGTTAGTAGCTTTCCAATTTTTCAATCAAGAGCCATTACTGTCAATGCTATTTTTAATTTAGCATTGTACATGACATTTCTCAAATACCTGGTTTCCTCCCTTTGAGATTGGAATGTACAGATATCAAAACTGTTACAGTCGTCCACATTCCAGAACCTCATCCCTGAGCTGGTCTCAGATATTTTCTCTGTGGGGTAGTCCCTTGCAGCTGTTACATGCATCACTTAGAGAACTGTTTTTTCTCTTTAACTTCCAAAATTATTTATGATATATTGATCAAAAGCGATTCTGTGCTTTCTTGTTCCACAACAATTTCACCAGCATATTAAGACTTAATACTCAGGGGCACCTCTNATCAAAAGCGATTCTGTGCTTTCTTGTTCCACAACAATTTCACCAGCATATTAAGACTTAATACTCAGGGGCGCCTCTGTGGCACAGCGGTTAGGCGTCTGCCTTCGGCTCAGGGCGTGATCCCAGCATTATGGGATCGAGCCCCACATCAGGCTCCTCTGCTAGGAGCCTGCTTCTTCCTCTCCCACTCCCCCTGCTTGTGTTCCCTCTCTCGCTGGCTGTCTGTATCTCTGTCAAATAAATAAATAAAATCTTTAAAAAAAAAAAAGACTTAATACTCAAATTTATCTAAAGATTTCCTTGGACATCTACTTTTAGTGGTGGGCAGAGAGGGAGAGGCATGAAATTCAAGGCTGAAACTGCTGTATTCCTGCTTTAAAAATGAGAAGTAGTTCCTAGGGAGACAGTGAGGATTTTGCATTTTGAGTATAAATCTGATAGAAATAAGTTTTTGAAAGTCCAGAACCTATAGATAATAATATTACTGCACTAAATTCTGGAAACCTAATTCAAAAATTAATCTTTATAAAGTACATAGCATTTTCTAGTAAAACAATACTATAAATGGCCATTGTACTGTTTACCAAGGATTTGCTAGCAAATCAAAGAAATAATAGTATGTCATATGATATAATCAAAAATTGTGAATGTCTTTAACAATTAAAGATAGTACAATTATGCATCAAGTTCTGGAAATAGTTATATAAGCATGTTGTATAAATTAGTTATATAAGAAGTCCTTACTACTATTTTAAGTTTTCATGGAGAAAAAGAAATAAAATGATTCAACTAAAATTATTTTTACTTAAAAAGTGCTAAACCTAATATACTGTGCATAAAACAGTAGCATTTAACAGCGATCTTTCTATCTTAAATTTTTATACCAGCCTTTTCCAGGATGATTTAGAAAGCCTAATTTATTTTTTTATATAGCTCTTTAATGAAGCTTTAAGTGATGCCCTTTCTTTCCTTTTGATGAATTTTCCTACAGCAAAGACATTTTCCACAGACTTGAGATACTCTAACATTTTATTTTGTCAGAGTATTCCATGATTTCTCAGGTATTTTCAGGAAATTTCAAATTCATAAATTGCCTGGATAAACTTCTCATTTTTCATATGATTGAACTGACATCTAGACTGGTTAATTATCTCATCTAAAATCCAAACAGCAAGTTACTGGCAGAATCAGGACTAAATACATATCTGCACCTACTTAGTCCAGTACATTTTCACCTGCTCATGTTTGGCCAATAATGGTTATGATTAGATGGACGACCTTCATTGGACTATTTGTTTTATTATTGGAAAGGCATAAAAGCTTTCAATTACTAGGCCATTGGTTCAAGTATATATTTGTAAATCTTTAAATAGAATTCCTAACGTTTTATGCTTACTGAATATTTTTACCACATTAAAAAAACATATATTTACATAGTATAGGATAGCACCAAATAAACTAAAGAAAAGGAATTGAAATATGAGTCTTAGGTCATCTTGATAATTGGAACTGGATACATTGAAGAGAGGACAAGTATAAAAGCATCATTATTCTGATAACCTTTATTACACTTAAAAGTCATCACATTGAAAGTAATGGGAGATTAATTAGATTTTATTTAATATGCTTGTTCTTGTGAATTTTTTTTTTTTTTTTTGAGAGAGAGAGAACAGAGTGAGAGAAAGAGCATGAGCTGGGGGTAGGGGCAGAGTGAGAGAGAGAAGAAGGCTCACCGCTGATCAGGGAGCCCGATGCAGGGCTCGAACCCAGGACCCTGGATCATGGCAGATGCTTAACCGACTGAGCCACCCAGGTGCCCCATGATTTTGTGACTTTTAAGAAGAAAATTCTAGTGATCAGATTTTCGTTTATATTTTGAGTTTAAATCATTTAGAGTGTAATGCTAACACGAACTGAGTTTAGGTTGGTTAACACATGTAAAGCACTGGCACAGAGTAAGCACTCAATAAATATTAGCTATATTATAATTATTGTGATATTACTGTATCATAGTACAATTTCTAGATTTTCCTTCAATTTTTTAAAAATATCTGGTTTAGGATTCAGTTTATGTTTCTCATCATTGGGGTTGGAACAGGCCATGGGTAGAGCCAAGTTGAGGGAGATCTAACACAAGATAGACCAGAAGATTTTCAGAGATAAAAACACAGTGGCAGAATTTCTTGGACATGTACTTATTACATCAAGTAAAAAATTACTCTTAAGTTTGGTGTGCAAGAAACTCCTTTACTCTGATTTGGAGGGTGTTTTTTTTTAAGATCAAAAAAACACATCTTCAGAATTATTTATGTGTATTTTCACTTATTGACTTAAAGAACTTCCTTTATGTCATTATTCAACCTAAAAGCTTTATGTACGTTAAAGTTCTTTTACGCAAAAGGAAAAGTTACAAAGGTTGAGAGTACTGGAAAAAGTGTTTTAGGTTCAGTTTATTTTGTGACTTATATTTGAGTCACGTTAGAATCTTGCTCAACTGTCTAGAAATTTTTCTTTAAAAGTTTTGTAGAATTATAATTCGAGTGAGTCACAGCTTAATTTCTGAGTTCATTTAATTTCAAATAAAAGCATTGTTGGTTAGTTTGGACTAATTTAATTGATCTCAAAGCTATAAACTAAATAAGAATTATATTACATTTTCCCTGGCGTGAATGTTTACTAAACTGGTTCCAAAGCTGTGTTTCTCAGTTGCCCAAAGATCCTTTCAGGACATATGACAATGCATGCTAAAAATAAGTTAATTTCTATATCTCTTGTCAATATCCCTATTAATAAATGTGAAAATACTAAGTAACACAGTTCACTTCAGCTCTTTACTTAAGACTGCGAATCTAAATCTGTGCCATATTTTTTGCTGCTGTTTAAGGCATCATTACCTATTACAGTTTTTCTGTTTTTGGAATTATTTGCCTACACTTGTACCGAATAGAATTATTTTGTTTGTGTTCCTTTACTGAAAGTCACTTCTAATATGTTTAAAGTACTCCCTTGTTTATTACAGTTTCTGAGCTGAACTTTGACTTAAGACTTTTTTTTTTTTAATTGCTATTTCCTTCTCAAGTCTTTTGCACTCATTTATGTCCGTGCAGAGGATACAGGGGAAGTAGGAGTAAAGGGAACTTATCACTGAAGTATAAAAGCAAGACTTTTAAAAGTGGGTATAAACTTAGTTTGCCACACTCAAAGCTTAAACAAGACAAACTAAATGATCTTCTTAAGAGATTCAAAGAAATCATGTGATAAAGGTCAACAGTTGTTCATTTTATTTAGCTTAGTAATTAAGAATAGGGAATTTCTTTAATTTAGTTAAATTTTCCATCCAAAAACCCCAAGAAAATGTGACTTGTAATGGTGAAACTTAAGAAACAACCTATTTNGGAAAACCCAAAGGAATCCACTCCCAAACTATTAGAAGTTATAGAACAATTCAGTAAGGTGGCAGGATACAAAATCAATGCCCAGAAATCAGTTGCATTTCTATACACGAATAACGAGACTGAAGAAAGAGAAATTAGGGAATCCATCCCATTTACAATAGCACCAAAAACCATACGTTACCTTGGAATTAACCAGAGATGTAAAGGATCTATNGGACCTATATCCTAGAAACTATAGATCACTTTTGAAAGATATTGAGGAAGACATAAAAAGATGGAAAAATATTCCATGCTCATGGATTGGAAGAATTAACATAGTTAAAATGTCCATACTACCCAGAGCAATCTACACTTTCAATGCTATCCCGATCAAAATACCGAGGACATTTTTCAAAGAACTGGAACAAATAGTCCTTAAATTTGTATGGAACCAGAAAAGGCCCCGAATCTCCAAGGAACTGTTGAAAAGGAAAAACAAAGCTGGGGGCATCACAATGCCGGATTTCGAGCTGTACTACAAAGCTGTGATCACAAAGACAGCATGGTACTGGCACAAAAACAGACACATCGACCAATGGAACAGAATAGAGAACCCAGAAATGGACCCTCGGCTCTTTCGGCAACTAATCTTTGATAAAGCAGGAAAAAACATCCGGTGGAAAAAAGACAGTCTCTTCAATAAATGGTGCTGGGAAAATTGGACAGCTACATGCAAAAGAATGAAACTTGACCACTCTCTCACACCATACACAAAAATAAACTCCAAATGGATGAAAGACCTCAATGTGAGACAGGAATCCATCAAAATTCTAGAGGAGAACATAGGCAACAACTTCTATGACATCGGCCAGAGCAACCTTTTTCACGACACATCTCCAAAGGCAAGAGAAATAAAAGATAAAATGAACTTATGGGACTTTATCAGGATAAAGAGCTTCTGCACAGCCAAGGAAACAGTCAAAAAAACTAAGAGACAGCCCACGGAATGGGAGAATATATTTGCAAAGGACACCACAGATAAAGGACTGGTATCCAAGATCTACAAAGAACTTCTCAAACTCAATACACGAGAAACAAATAAACAAATCATAAAATGGGCAGAAGATATGAACAGACACTTTTCCAATGAAGACATACAAATGGCTAACAGACACATGAAAAAATGTTCAAAATCATTAGCCATCAGGGAAATTCAAATCAAAACCACAGTAAGATACCACCTTACGCCAGTTAGAATGGCAAAAATTGACAAGGCAAGAAACAACAATTGTTGGAGATGATGTGGAAAAAGGGAATCCCTCCTACATTGTTGGTGGGAATGCAAGTTGGTACAGCCACTCTGGAAAACAGTGTGGAGGTCCCTTAAAAAGTTAAAAATTGAACTACCCTATGACCCAGCCATTGCACTACTGGGTGTTTACCCCAAAGATACAGACGTAGTAAAGAGAAGGGCCATATGCACCCCAATGTTCATAGCTGCATTGTCCACAATAGCCAAATCATGGAAGGAGCCGAGATGCCCTTCAACAGATGACTGGATTAAGAAGTTGTGGTCCATATATACAATGGAATATTACTCAGCTATCAGAAAGAACGAGTTCTCAACATTTGCTGCAACATGGACGGCACTGGAGGAGATAATGCTAAGTGAAATAAGTCAAGCAGAGAAAGACAATTATATGATTTCTCTCATCTATGGAACCTAAGAACTAGGAGGATTGGTAGGGGAAGAAAGGGATAAAGAAGGAGGGGTAATCAGAAGGGGGAATGAAGCATGAGAGACTATGGACTATGAGAAACAAACTGAGGGCTTCAGAGGGGAGGGGGTGGGGGAATGGGATAGACTGGTGGTGGATAGTGAGGAGGGCATGTATTTCATGGCGCACTGGGTGTTATACGCAACTAATGAATCATCGAGCTTTACATCAGAAACCAGGGATGTACTGTATGGTGACTAACATAATAAAAAAAATTAAAAACAATAAAGTGGGTTTCATTTAAAAAAAAAAGAAACAACCTATTTACATCAAGAATAAGATAATTGTTCATTGGAGATTCATTGATACTAAATAAGAAGAAGTTAAAGGACTGGAAAGGAAGAAGCAAATCAGCAAATCTTTGCTGATGATTGTGTGCAAATCCAGAAGAATCTACAGGCAAATTGTTAGAAGAACAGAATTGAACATGGTTACTGAACAAAAACTATTTGGTGACCGAAATACCACCCAACATTAATCGAGTTTTTTCTGTCTAGTACTGAGTGCCTTATGCTCTTATTTAATCCTCAAAGCATCACAGTTCTGTTAGGTAGATTTTTAACTTTTTCCTAGATGAGGAAAAAGAAGAACTGAGAGATACATACTTTGCAGAGGCACAACTGGAAGGAAACAGTGGTCCCTCACAGCACGGTAACTGTATTTTTATATACCAGTGACAATTAGAAAATATAATTTAGAAAATACTACCATTTGCATTAGCAGCAAAAATGATAAAGTTCCTGAGAATAGCTATAATAACAGTTCATAAGACCTTTATGGGAAAAGATTAGAAAAATTTAGTGAAGGACATGAAAAATCCATCTTAAATAAGTGGAGTGATTTTCTGTGTTTGTGGACAGGAAGGCTCAATATCATAAGCCAGTTCTCATCTAAAATAATCTATAATTCAATGCAGCTTTAATCAGATTCCCCACCCCCCCCAATTTTTTTCCTCCTTTAACTTGGCAGGCTGATTATAAAATTCATATGAAAGAGTAAAAGGCTAAAAATATAAAGGCAATTTTAAAGAATAAGTAGAGGGGACTCCTTGTTCTAGATATAAGACTTATAAAGTGCTAGAACTTAAGAAATTGAAGTGTAAATGGAAAGAGAGACTGACAGAATTGAGAGAACGCAGAAACAGATTCCTCACACACCATACACCTCTTTCATTTAAGAATCAAGCTTAAAAATTAGTGGTCAAAAAATGAGTGTTCAGTAGAAGGTGATGAAATTACTGGCTATGCAGAAGGGAAAAAGTAATATGATTATATCTCAACCTCACTCTAATCATACAAAAAAGTTCAAAAAAAAAACAAAAAAAGTTAAAAAGGTTTAGAGGAAATAGGACAATATGTTTTTGACCTCACACGTTTCCTTACTGGAAAGATAACTTACAGCATGGAAACCATACTTAAAGACGTTTTAAAATTTGTGCAATAAAAGATAAGTCACAGACTGGGAAGAGATATTTGTAACATGAATAATTAACAAAGGATTCATTTCCAGATTAAATGAAGAATTCTTGTTCATCAGTAAGAAGAAGACATCAAACAATAAAATGGGCAAAGAATATGAATAGTTATTTCACTGAAGAAGAAAACTGAATGGCCAATAAACAATGAAATATTGCCTGATCTAATTATCAAGTACAGAAATGCATATTAAAGTGGAAGAAAATTTCATACTAATCAGTTTGGCCAAAATGAAGAAATCTGAAAGAACTAAATAGGACAATGAAATGAAGACTGGGGACCCAAAAATATATCCTATGAGAATATATATTGAGAAATCATTTTAGAGAATATTTTAGCAAAGTTGAAATATCCCATGTCTGAACTTGAGTGTCAGAGAAGTTCTCCCATACGTGCCCAGGGAGACACTTAGGAGATTGCTCAGTGCAGTATTGGTGGTAATAACAAAACCTTGGGAACTCTCTCAGTGACAGTCAGTAGGAGAAGAGAAGTCTAAGTTGTGGTATATACTTGTAAGGGAATACTATAATGTGCTTAAAATGAATATACTAATTCACAATTATATATTTTGAAAATATATTATTTTGGAGAAGGTTTAATATATATGATAACATTTCTGCAGATTTTAAAAACACTTAAAATGATAGGATATATTCGTTATGGTTACATACATGTATGAAGTATAAAAACATATGTGGTCAATTAGCTAACATATAGTAATTAAAAAAAAGGCAATTTTATAGTGCTCCTGTAAATGGCAAACTAGAAGAACAGATAAATAGAAAGCAGTTATAGAAACTTATACTAAGATGGGTCTGTTCATGATCTGGATTGTGGTGGTGGTTTCAAAGGTGTGTGCATATGTCAAGATGTATTGAATTATATATTTTAAATGTGTGGTTTATTGTAGTCAACTATACCTCAATAAAGCTGTCTAAAAATAAAACAAAAACAAAAAACATATGTGGTAATAATACTGAATTCATGATAAAGGTTCTGTCTGTATGAGAATAGGATTAGAGGCGATAACCAGGTTCTATATTTGTAGTGCTTAGTTTTTTTAATTAAAAAAAAGGAAAAATAAATCTGAGGAAATAATATGGCTGAATGTTAAGATTGAAAAAGCTAGATGATGTGTTCATTGATATTGTCATATTATTCTTTTAAACTTTTCTGTATAATCAAAATATTTGTTAAAGTAAACATACCTACATGGGGCTCTAATACTTCTAACAATCCCTTAGCTCTTGATTACCCAGGACCATCGTCACCCCAGGCCTAGTCTTCTGGTCATGTTTTCCAATCAGTTTGGCCTAAAAACAGCCTAAGTAAATTTTAGGCCATTAAGCTTTTAAATAGTAGTGAGGTTAAAACTAAGTGTACTTCAATAGGCTTTTTTTCCCCTCTCAACTGTTTTTTCTTGGGGCGCCTGGGTGGCTCAGTCGGTTAAGCATCTGCCTTCAGCTCAGGTCATGATCCCAGGGTTCTGGGATCAAGCCCCGCGTCGGGCTTCCTGATCAGTGGGGAGTCTGCTTCACCTTCTGGCTCCCACTCCCCATGCTTGTGCACTCTCTCTCTTTCTGTCAAATAAATAACTATTTTTTAAAAAGATTTTTAAAAAACCCAGTTTTTTCTTTGTTTTCTTAAAATTCATTTTTAAGATACTCTTTTGAAGAGCAGAAGTTTTAGAACTTATAAGTCCGTGTACATAATAAGAAAGTCAATTTGACATTGCTTAGAGGAGAATCCTTTTTCCATGTTTATTGGTGTGAATAGATGTATTGTTTAGCCTTGAATGAAAGCAAGTTTTTGGAATTTTGTTTTTATTTATTTATTTATTTTTTTTTAAGATTTTATTTATTTATTCGACAGAGATAGAGACAGCCAGCAAGAGAGGGAACACAAGCAGGGAGAGTGGGAGAGGAAGAAGCAGGCTCACAGCAGAGGAGCCTGATGTGGGGCTCGATCCTGCAACGCCGGGATCACGCCCTGAGCCGAAGGCAGACGCTTAACCGCTGTGCCACCCCAGCGCCCCGGAATTTTGTTTTTAAACGCAAATATTTCCATATTTATTTAACAAAATATTTTAAAGTTTGCAACAGAGAAAGAACTTGGGAAGTTAAGAGATCCTTAAATATCATGTAGTCCAGGTTCCCGTGTTCAGTTTCCACCAAATGGCATCTAATATGTGTTTGAAAACTTCAAGCAAAGAAGGCTATTGTGCAACAATCATGAAAATCCACTGCACGTGCGAAACATTATACTCATACCGTATTGTACCTTAGGTTTAATAATCTCCATAGGTATTATGCATCCCACTTCCACCCTTTCATTTTTCTGCTTGACTTTATGAATTTATTACAGATCTTAGAACTCAGTGCTGATGATCAAATAAATCTAATGCTGAGGTCATTATCTGGCACAAATCATCTTTCAGTTTAATTTACTGAGAAATTAAGCCTAGCTCTCAAATCAGTCTAGAAGATTTCTGAGACCCACCCAATTTAGAGAAGTCTAGTTTCAGTGAAGTGTTGGGAAAGAAAGAATTCTTTGGTTTTGCTGGAGCAATATTGTGCTGTGTAATTAGCAGCACCTGGTGCCCCATGTCTCCATGTCAAGGTTCACTGTGGCTTACGGAACTGTATGCTTTTAGTGTACCCTGTAAACTGGTTATTGGTATCATAAAGATTTACCTTGGAGATATTATGTTGTGTGTCATATTGCTAAAGCTTTTAACTACTGGAAAGACTGGTCTAGTTGGGTTTTTCTCTGGTTTAAAAAAAAGACCACAGCGGTAAAATCTATCGTGTGAAGAACATGGAGGAAGTTAGCATTGTGGCCCATGTTGCATTGTTAACTCCAGAATAGGGAATTTGAATATAAACTGGCATGGTTTGCTTTTGTCTAAGTATTGTTTGTGTTTTACTTTTGATCTCTTTTATCTGTTGAAATGCTGTTGTTACCATTTTCGTTTCTGTAATCCAGCATATTTGATGGACCTTAACCCCAACACCCTCATAGTGGCATCCAAGATTCCTTTGTTGAAACGGGTTTATGAGTACTTAACTGTCTAAACCCAAGCCTCCACTCTACCTTCCTCAATAGAAGTCTTCTGATGGGGGGCGCCTGGGTGGCTCAGTCGTTAAGCATCTGCCGTCGGCTCAGGGCATGACTCCAGAGTTCTGGGATCGAGACCCACATCGGACTCCTCTGCTGGGAGCCTGTTTCTTCCTCTCCCACTCCCCCTGCTTGTGTTCCCTCTCTCGCTGGCTGTCTCTATCTCTGTCGAATAAATAAAATCTTTAAAAAAAAAAAAAGTCTTCTGATGTAACTGACAGTATTCCATACTTCTCTTCCTCAAAACGTAGATTTACTAACTTAGTTTTCTGGTTTGTTATAAAGTAATGGGTGGGGGACAGTGTCAGTGTCCATAATAAGCTGTTCTGGCCATTTTACTGTCTAAGAAATGGGAAGAAAATATAAAGAACAAATTAATATGAAGAGACATTTATATTTGGAAGTATTGATCTTCAAATTTGAGTATAACTAAATTGAATATTTTTACTAGTTTACATTTCCAATACAATGAAATTTATCTATCTAGATGGATAACTGATTATTTAATTATGGATGCCAGAGTGTTTTACCACAAGTATCTCTCCTGCAGTGGAGTAGAATGCCAATTAGATTAACAATAACAGCAACACCAAAACTATAGAACATAGTTTAATCTTACTTTGAAAACTTAGAAGTCATTTAAGACTGAATGTCTAGTCATCGTTTATGAACATTAGTTATTTTGGTATCTCAGATTGGGATATAGATTAGTAGGTAGAGACCACACCCACCCCTCCCAGTCTCATTACAAGTTGGATTTAAAGTTCCCAATTTATTTTAATGTTTTTTTTGGAAAGGTAGTAGGAGCAAGGTGCCCGGACACAGAGTAGAAGCCAGGTTGTACATATGCTGGCTCAATTTCCTAGAAGCCTCACATGCCAAATGGGAACACAGAGTTGGTAATGACATTCTCCACTGGTCTTAATTTTCTCTCCTGTTACAGCCCTTACTTACTTACTTAATTGAGTCTTATGTCACTATTTTGGAAAAATTAACATGAACAGTCTTGACCCCAACAGAAAAAGATGGCCAAGTTTCCTTGTTCGTGAGCCAAACTTAGCACACCCAAAGTGGAGTCAGAGTGTCCTGGAAAGTCCAGTTCTACATAGGCTGTTCTCTGACTAATGTAATTTTATTGTGTATGAGAGTTTGGTTGGAAGATCATGATTATAATTTATTTCCATACAGTTATCACTGAATTGTGAATGTGTATATTTCCAGGTTAATATAGAAGTAATTCCAGTCATTCCAGATAGAATATTGCTAATTGATGTGAAGGAAATAAATATATTCCTTTCTCTCCTAGTGGGGTACCCAGTTCAGTATGGCAAATGACTCATGCAGTTTCTAAAATGTTCTAGCTCAATTTGTGCTGAAAATTGTCACTCTCTTCCTTCCTTTCTTCTGGGGAATGTTCTTATGGACACATGAATTTTTATTTATTTGGTGTTTTACAGTAAGTTATAGTCACTTGTTGTGATGTTCGAATCTTCATTATGTCTCAGAGCTGGCCAGTGGGAATCTGTTCACCTGTCGTCTTAGCATGACTCCTTCTGGGTGTGGGTGTTTCCCTTGCTTTCTGTTACAACAGAATTTCTGCATCTCACCTTGTGCTTTCCCTACCGTCGACTGGCAAACAGCCATTTCTCCAAGGAATCCTGGTTTATTTTACTAAGGAATAATATTTAGCAACCCACACCTGAGACCAAAGGTGTTCATTGCAACTGGAATGTCATTGTTTCTAAGGCTTTTCACTGGCTAGAGCTTAGGAGAAATATGTATTGTAATTTGAAATTCGTGTTCACATTTCCAACCCAAGTTATATGACTAGGGTTTTTCCTTGACTTCTTTGATTTTCTTATTGTCTCTCCTTTCTCTCACACTGAAAAACTTGGTTCCTAACAACATTAACATACTCGTTTTCTCCCACAATATGTATAAAATTGTTTCAAGAATTACACTACCAATCTTATTACCAATTGTGAAACAGTTGAATGAAGTTAAATATTACTTTATATTTTTCTGTTCTTAGAATATATCCCCCCTAAGCATGGTCATTTTACTGTTTCCAAGTCATTTAAAATATTTGTCTCTGTTGACAATGTTACCAAGTTAGTATTTTAGATACATTGTTTTGGGTTATTTTCAAAATTAAGATTTGCTTTTTTTAATGTTCTAAATTTTATTTTTGAACGTGTAGAAAGAATGTTAACATAATTTAAAAATGAAACTATATAAAAAGGTATATTCAGAGCAATTTTACTTTCCCTACCCATTCTCTTTACCTGTTTTTATTTCTGTTTTATCCTTCTAGTGTTTCTCTTTGCAAAAATAAATTCTTAAGTACACACATACATGTGTTTGTGTGAATTTATGTGTGTGTGATACATGTATTCCCCATCCTTTCTCATACTAAGTATACTGTTCTCTACCTTCCTTTTTGACTTAATATATTCTGGATATTACTCCATATCAGTAGGTAGAGATCCTTCTTTTTTAAAAAAAAAAAAGGCAAACACAGGGCAGCTGGGTGGCTCAGTTGGTTAAGCGTCTGCCTTCGGCTCAGGTCATGATATCAGGATCCTGGGACTGAGCCAGGATCGTAGTTAACTCATCCAGTTCCCTATTAATCCACATTTGGGTTTCTAATACACATAATGGGTTATTTTTAAAGTAAC
Source organism: Ailuropoda melanoleuca (assembly GCF_002007445.2). Taxonomy (NCBI): domain Eukaryota; kingdom Metazoa; phylum Chordata; class Mammalia; order Carnivora; family Ursidae; genus Ailuropoda; species Ailuropoda melanoleuca. Next base: position 23,970,145 of record NC_048225.1, on the reverse strand, counting down.
TTTTCTAAAATGTTTAAACTGTTCAGTGTGTTCTCATTGCCGATAATCCAAACTTTATATGCTGGCCTCTAGTACCTGGCCTTTGCATTCCTCTTCAGCCTCATTTCATACCACTGTCTTCCTCACCCACTATACTCAGTGCCTTACAAATCAGATGTGACTTCTTGACACCTTCCCTGACCACCTTATCCAGTATAGTTTCTTTTCTCTTGCCATTATTACGTCACTCTGTTTCCTTATGAGCAGTTAGAAGCAATCTGAAATTACCTGGTTGTTTTAATTTAGACAGTATCACATAGTGGCTCAAAGCTTGGGTTTTGAGCCAGGCCACCTGATTTTGAATCCTAGTTATATGACCTTCAGCTGTTACTTAGCACTCTGTGCCTTAGTTTGTTCATCTGAAAAAGGGAATAATAATAGTATTTTCCTTATAGCGTTCTGTGAGAAACGAATGTTTAGTAAATAAAAACACTTGTGCAGTTGCTAGCACTTAGTATAAAATATATGCTAGTTATATTGGTATTTTTATTTAGTTGTTCATTGTCTTTCTTCCGTCAGTAGGCTCTGTGACAGCAAGGAGCTTGCCTGAGTTGTTCCCCACTATAATCTCAGGACTTAGAACAATTCCTAAGAAATAGTAGGCCGTTTCATATTTGTTGCTGAATGAGTAATACAAAGTTCAATTCCTGTTCCTGTGAAACATTCTTGGAGCTTTGAGACTAAAAAAATGCTCTCTCATATACATCATATGCAGTTGTCAAATTCAACACATATTTTCATCAAAATACAATGCCTACTATTAACATGCATCTTGGAAGTTCTGGCCAATTATTAAAATCTGAAACAGAAATAAAAACTTAACTTCTATCAGAAAAAGGACAGAATTACCATATTTGCTTTGATATAGTTATATATCCATGAAATCCAAAAGGATCAACTAAAAATTCTCTTAGAATTGTTGAGAGTTTAGTAAATGATTAGATTTGAACTGTACATAAAGAAATTGTTTTCTGGCATACCGGTAATTACCAGTTAAAGCCATAATTGAAGAAAAGTACTATTTTGCAAGAGGAGCAAAGAAATGCAAAATACTTAGCAATATTCCTAACCAGAGATGTTTGTGGAATGTATCTTTTCATAAATAAAATTAGAAAACTTAGAGAGATAAGAGGTTTAGATTTTTCTAAATGACCCACCCTGTTTCTAGATGATAATACTGAATATTGTAGAAACTAAAATTCTTTCAAATTATGTTACTGTAATGTTGATATATAAAAATACATATATAAATATGTTAAATTATTGCAAACCAAACTAGTTTGTACTTTTTAATAAATCTTAGAATTATTTTAAAGTTTATGTAGAAAATGAGAATGAACAGAAATGGTTTGATGGCCACTCTAACAAAGATACGTTCATCTGCTAAAGTATTATGCAACTAGGGGAGAGTAATACTACAAATCCAGTGACTTATAATATAGTAATAGTATGTGTGACATACTTCTGAAGTTACCCAAGTGTGCTATAAATGTCACACTAGCAGATAGGAGAGTGCCTAATTTGCATTTACAGCAAGGAATCTAAGATACAAGAGAGGTTGTAATTTACCCAGAGTTTCAGGGCATATCAGAAGAGATGCATCAAAATTATTCTGACAATTCTAAGTAAATTTTCAATAATGGATGTAGAAAAAGTAAATTACCTATTTAATCTGTGTATGGTCTAGAATGACTACCTTGTTCCAGTTTGCATAGGATTTCCTAGTTTTAACACTGAAAATCTCACGTTCTAGGAAACATGGGCAGACCATTATGGTTGATCACCCTCATACAGTTCATAGAAAAGATGCTTATGTCTGTAAATAGTATTTCTCATAAAATGGAAAGACATGGAAGACAAACGGCTGATCTGAGTCATAGAAACCCATCTAAGGCCACCTTGGAGTCCCCAGGCCACACATTCTCTCAGTACACAGAATTCCTACAGGATGCTTCATCAGTTCAGGGGACTTAAGATTTGGGTTCACTCAAGAATCTATACATAGTAGGATTCAGTAAGACTCCCAGTAATCATCTGCAAAGTGAGTAGGAAAATTGAGACCATTGTGGCTTCTATCCCACAGCTAATCTCTGAGCTTATGATAGTTGTTACATGTTGACTTTTAGAATAATTTTTCCTTCAGGCTGCACTTTTTAGAAGTCATTTTTCTGGGGATTTGTTTGCTTTCAAACTGTTGTCTTTCTAAATATATCGATCAGTGGAAATATTTTACCGTGTGTTAATGTACTTATTTCTCGCCTTTATCTACCAGGGAATTAAGGTGGTATATTAGTATACTATAGAAGTATGTTAATAGAAGATCTAATGCTTTTTATATAAAGCTATTAGTTTGACAAGTGTGTTCTATATCTTAATGGCATTGTCCTCTTTATAAAATGAGAAAGAGGTAGTTTTTTCTTTTTTCAGTTTTTCTTTCCAGATTACAAATACTTTAAAAATTCTAACTACCATGTAAAATATTTTAAAAATTGACTAGAATTGTAAACCACATTTACGCCATGTTAGGTCTTACTTATTATAAAGATTTCCAAAGCAATATAGGAGAGTAAAACTCGGGTCCCAGTCATAAACCTGAGCATCCTTGGGTATGCATTGGGAAGATGGCTGGTTTACCAAGCTTGATTTTTAGATCACAGATGATAATGTTTAAATTTGCTGACAATCGCATCAAGTAAGATCACAAGTTTGGTGAGAAGAAGGTGTAAAATTATGATGTTCTTTATAAAGCAACTGTTGCCTAAACCTCTGCTGAAAATTTCCTACAGAATGTAAAGTGTACTTGTAATATGTTATTTTACAGTCAACCTGTTGAGATTTCTGTTGTTTTTTCACACTAAGCAAAAATGTAACTTCTTGCCACAACTAAGGTATTTCCTCTTCATTATTATTTTTTTTTTAGTGTCTAAAAAGCACGGCAAGCTCATTACTTTCTTACGCACATTCATGAAGTCTCGTCCAACAAAACAGAAGCTGAAGCAGCGGGGGATTTTGAAAGAGAGGGTGTTTGGTTGTGACCTGGGGGAGCACCTTCTGAATTCTGGTTTTGAAGGTAAAAATAAAATTTATAATCTCATAATTTCAGTTGCGACCTCTCCATATTGATTTTCTAGAATCCATTTTGAAGCAGATTACGCAAGCAGTATCTATTCCGTTTAATTTCAGTGGCACAGTGTCGAACTTCCCACGTACTCATTTGAGTTTTGAGATAATTGAGGATAAAGAAGGTTTAAGAATGCACTTTAACATCAGAGATGCTCACGGTCTGTCTAGGATGAGTAAGACTTTCCCACAAAGAGCACAACTGCACTGTTAGACTTCATTATTTTTATGTCCAACCAGATAGCTTTCTCAGCCAGTTTTCCGTTCACATTTTATTGTAAATTATTTAATTTCTATTTTGAAAAAAAGTCAAAGTCTGAGAGTATAAAATACCAAGGCCAGGGGCGCCTGGGTGGCACAGCGGTTAAGCGTCTGCCTTCGGCTCAGGGCGTGATCCCGGCGTTATGGGATCGAGCCCCACATCAGGTTCCTCCGCTATGAGCCTGCTTCTTCCTCTCCCACTCCCCCTGCTTGTGTTCCCTCTCTCGCTGGCTGTCTCTATCTCTGTCGAATAAATAAATAAAATCTTTAAAAAAAAAAATACCAAGGCCAGTCTCCCAACTTTTGTTGCCAAAAATTTAAATTTCTTTATAAATTAAATTCTGATTCAAGAATTCAGTGGTTGGATGAATGGATGGAGGGGATGAATGGATAGGAAGAAAGAAAAAAGTTAAATATAATTCATAATATTTTAAAGTCTAAAGGCAAACAATCACAAGGAAGAATGGTATATTTATATAGTATATACATAGTCATGAGGAGAGAGGAGATACAAATATGGATAAGCTAGGTAGATATAATTATATAATGTGTATAATCATTCTTCCTTATATTCTATTTTAGTATGGACTTTAAAATAGTGTCCTTATTTTTTATAAAATTGATTTTGTACCAGAGTTTTCTAAGATGAAAGCTCATTTCAGAGTACTGTTTTGCTAAGTGACTCATTCTTTGAGTTGTATTCCTAATGAATAATTAACTTTATAGAGAGATTATCCTGTTAACGCTTTCTAAACTGAGCACCTCCCTGTCAGAGCAAGTGACAAGCCTGACCTGTTTCTTCCACACAAAGTGTTGTAAGAAATCATGTAGTAACCTGACAAGGCATTTAAAAAAAATTCTTTTAGTGATCTGTGATGCCAGGATTACTCAGAATGATATTACAGCATTTCAGCTACCACAGACCATAACGTTTATAATTGAGTTGCTTAAAGACTATATCACAGTTACCTAAAGAACTAATTTTTTAAAAAATCTTGTCATATAGTAGTTTTTGGAATTAATTTGTCATTTACATAGGCATTCTAATGTTTTTGTTATCTTAGTTTCTTTTTTCTTTCTGTATCTCTTTTTCATTTTTATTTCTTTTGTATCTCATTTTGTTCAGCCTTGCTTGGATGTGATACTGATATGAAGGAGTGTTTTCTAGTTTGTTCTGCCATGCTCTTTAGTTTTCACACATCAACTCAGCAAGTTTTAGCTGTACTTAGAAGTTTCGGGTGTGTTTCCATTCTTAGTATGATAGGAGATGACAGATGCAGGTATATCATTTCTTTCTGAAAAATAATAGATTTAATAGCTACAGTGTTCATAAATCCCCTAACTACGATTAATTTATTCTAGTGGAACGAAGAGTTTTCAGGTATCATTTATTTTTCTTATAGGACTTGTTTTATTTGCTGCACATATTTGAAACCAAATTTCCTTGAAATGAGGTTGAAATGAAATTGCAAAAAAGTGAGAATGTTGTAAAAAACTTGGTTCCCTACAAAAAAAAACTTAGAGTTGGTACAAAATACAAAAATGTAAAAACTCAAAGTAAGGAAACTCTGTTGCCTGAACTATTTCTGTGTTTGAGCAAGTGGCTTTAAAAAAAAAAAAAAAAAACTACTGTAAATACACAAATTTTTTTAAAAGATTTTATTCGTTTATTAGAGAGAGAGAACACAAGCAGGGAGGAGGGACAGAGGGAGAGGGAGCAGACCCCCCTGGTGAACGGGAGCCTGATGCGGGGCTTGATTCCAGGAACCTGGCATCATGACCTGAGCTGAAGGCAGATGCTTAACCGACTGGGCCACCCGGGTGCCCATAAATATACAGAAATTTTATAATCAGAGCGCACTGGGGGGAAAAATACAAGGCCCAAATAACCCCTGAAATTAATCCTTTAGATAGTCATATTTTCCTAACTAAAAATCATGACACACATTCTAACAAGTAATACTGTACTAATGTACTCCTGGCCCAGAAGCCACCACCCTGACAATGGAAGGTGACTCTTTCATCTGTGTCACAGAATGCATGCACAATGTGTGGCATATAGAAGGGATGTAATAAATGGTCGACAAATGAGTGAATGAATGAGAAAAGGACAGACATGAAACCGCAACTGTCAAGAAAAACCAAAGACCAATTCGTGTCCCTACTTACTATCGCATCCTTCTCTTAGCCATGATTCTAATGTTAAGGGTCATCAGTTTCAATTTAGACATGTACTTCTTATATTGCCATGATGATATAAATATTAAATAAAAGTGGATCAAAAGTGTATTACTGAAGAGTGTGGGGATAATTCTTTTTTTTTTTTTTAAGATTTTATTTATTTATTTGGCAGAGAGAGAGACAGCCAGTGAGAGAGGGAACACAAGCAGGGGGAGTGGGAGAGGAAGAAGCAGGCTCCCAGTGGACGAGCCTGATATGGGTCTCGATCCCAGGACTCTGGGATCACGCCCTGAGCCAAAGGCAGATGCTTAACGACTGAGCCACCCAGGCGCCCCTGTGGGGATAATTCTTAAAGTCCTGTCATTTTTTGGAAAAACCATTTGGAGATTTCTAATGCTGGGTTTTGACTGGGCCATTGTTTACTGTGTACTTGGTTTATTGTTTACTGTGTACTTGGTTTATTGGATGGTTTTGAGGGCAAAGATGGCTAATAAGGTGCTTTTCTAACTAGGATTTCTTCTTAAAATGTATTGGGTCCCATATTGCTTTCTTATGTGTTAGTGAAAAGAGAAACCAAATCTTTTCTTTTTATCTTCTTGATACTGTTCTTCAGTTTCTACTGTCTTTTCTTTAAAATGAAAGTTTATGCTTTTCGCTTTCATTTTGCTACCTATTTTAAATAACTATCTCGTTTGTCTCTCATTAAAAATTCTAAGTAATAGCACTGTTATGTAATTTTATTTATGAAGGCCCATTATGGATTATGTGGACATTTAGTGTTTTTACCTAGGGAACATAAAATGTAAAGAAACAATTCAGATGTTTTCCATGAGGTATTATGTTTGCAGAGCCTTAGCCATATTATCAGGGAAAGACTTCTAATTCCCCATATTTTCGAAGGAACCCCTAAACAAGTAGGGAGAATATAAGCAGGTATGAATTTAATATCACATGTTTGTGAGAGGTGCAAGAAAATTACCTGTACTTTTTAATGGATGGTAGCTTATTTTTGTGAAAATTCTTGTAATGCACTCCAAGAGCCTGATAATACAGGAAAAAAAAACCCTGTATTCTGAAGAGTTTTATGTAACAGGGTGAGTTAGCATGCTAATTTGGAGCATACATAATGAGAAGTATCTTTTAAGGAAAAAAATTAAAGCTTTGTTTTCCTTCCTTCCTTTAAGTCATTATGTTAGTTGCCCCAGTAATCTCTAAATACATTTGCTTCAAAGTAGGTGATAGAAATCTTCCAGGTTCCAATTTATTTTATTTTACTTCTAGTTTGTAAGGATAGAAAGCTAAGGCACTGAGGTTATCACTGATGGAACAATATTAGAAGTAGGACTCAAGTTCATAAAGATATTTTATATTTTGCATATCAATTTGACTTAGAGATTGCTTGTAATATCAAAGTGAGTCCACAAAAAGTACTTGGCAACCCTGCCCACCTTTCATCTCTACCACCTAAACACGGTCCCTTTCTTGGTACTAAAATTCTTGGACACCTTTAGAGGTAGAAAGCACACAGTTGAAAATGAATACAGTTTCTTACAAAAAATAAGATTTCCCTCCTCTGCTGACTTGGTCATATAACTTTGTCGGCCTCACAAGGGCACTTATAAATTAATTCATTTGTTAATTTTGTACATTGTTTCAAGACATGCTCCTGGATTTTGAATATACAAAGATGGATGAGATGGATGAAGCATGTTTTTGCTCCTTAAAAGCATGACTAATAAAGGGTAATAGTTGTATAAACAAATAATATTTCAAAATGGCATAGTTCTTTGGGCACCTGGAACATAGTGCAGCTCCCTCTCTTTGGGGGTATTCAAAGAAGGCTTGCTTAAGAGTGATGGTTCAATTAGGTTTTTAACAACAGCCAAGAATTTTTCTATAAGAAGGTGATAGTAGGAAGAGAGCCCAGGGAGAGGAAATTGAGGGACTTACAAAATGACTGGTTTGTATGGCAAAAGGTGAAACTTCAGTTGGCCTAAAGTTGTGAAATATGGAAATAGGGTAACAATAAATAAATGCAACTGTGAAGGACCTTATATTTTAGGCAGTATTTTGCCATGGTTAAAAATTGGCTTTCTCCTTGGACTGCTTGAGTTAGAATCTCATTTCTGCCATTGTTTCCTGCTTGCCCTTAGGTAAAACTTCGTCTCTGTAAGATTCAGTTTCCTCTCTGTATAATGGAGATAATGATAGAGCTTTTCCTGTGAATTTCTGTGAGAATTAAATGAGAGCATCCATTGTAAAAAAACTTAGCTTGGCATATATTACATGCTCAATGATATAGTTGATTTAAAAAATTATTCAAAGCTAGGGAGTATAAATTTTAAATGTAAATTATAGGATCTGACAGAATTTAAAAGATAGAATTCAGGAAGAACAGCGGAAGGCAGGAGAACCAAGAAAAAGGTCCGTTATAATAATAAAGCAATATTATATGCAGTAAATAGACTACATTAGCCAAAATCAACTTATTAAAATATCTTAATTGTTTCATTTCCCAATCTAAATGTTTCATCCCTTGTGTAGTAGTTTTCTGTGGAACAAATAATGTTCCCCCAACCTTCTTTCCAGGGATTTTAACTAACACTATCAAATGAACATAGTTACTAAATCCTGTAAATTCATCAGTCTGCATTATAAAGCAAAGTTCAAATTTCAGCTACTGTACAGTTTCGAATGATTATGAAAAATTTTTAATTTTATACCTCAAACAGTCCTTTCTAGACTATAGGCCCAGAGTAGCTGTCCATTTGTGTCAGGTATTTGGTGAGGTAATCAGAGAGAGAGAGAGCCCTTCCTTTCTTTCTACTTTTTGAAGAGCTGATAGTATTGAGTCAAAACATTTTTAATGTAAAGCAGTTTTAATGTAAAGATAGGCAGGAAATTAGAAGATTCCTTCTACTTGAAATTGCTTTGACCTTTGCCTTATGTCAGTGTTTTGTTTATTGGATAAAATTTAGAATTAGCATTAACTATGAAAAGATGGAAGAACTTTTAAAAGTGAGAAATTGGAGCACTTATAGGCAATTATCATGTTGGAATAAGCATTAACTTTGTATATCCGTTTTTTATGTGTGAAGTTCAGCTGAACAGCTGTGGGGTTTTTTTTGTTTGTTTGTTTTTGTTTTTCTTAAGTCTGGTATGGTGTTAGGACAAAACAGTTCATCTTAGTGTTGTAACATGACCTAAACAAGGCTGCTGTGGAAGATCTTAGAGATCTAATAACGTACAAATTCTTTCACTTACCTAAATGTAACAGGAGGGAGCCCATCTTGATAGTCAGGAACCAGTTGTCCATTTGTCTTGTTTAGATGTGAATATAAGTAAATACGTCCTCATCACTTTTTGTAGTAGGTTATTCTTTGCCCCTTACAAATTTTATTTTGCTTATGAAAACTAAGACATTCTCATTTTTTTTGTGACTTTGTTTTGATGGAATACTCCTGGTTTAATCCATATCTTTAAAAATTCTCTTTAGTGCCCCAGGTTCTTCAGAGCTGTACAGCGTTCATTGAGAGATATGGCATTGTGGATGGAATATATCGTCTCTCTGGTGTTGCCTCTAATATTCAGAGACTACGGTAAAACCTTATTTGGCATTTTCTTTTTCATTCCTGTTGTAATTTATTAAAATAAAATGATTTCAAAATTAAGTCACATTGATAGCCATAATTTACAGTTTAGATAAAGTGGGAAATAATATCTGTAGTGTTCTCTGGAAATGTTTTCCTGAATGTCATTTCTTCATCTATCAGAAAACCATGTCTCCTTAACCTCTTCAGTACTTGTCTTTTGCCTCATTGTAGTATTTGAAGATTTTAGCAAATTTCAAAGTTTGAATCCATGAAGACAATGAGAGATGAACATTTACATTATAATAGGATTATTCCTTAGTTCTTAATTGAAATCGACAAGTGAAATGTTCTGTTGAACCACCCTTGCAACCCATGAATAAATCCCACTTGATCCAGGGTGAATGATTTTCTTAATGTCCTGTCGGATTGATTTTACTAGTGTTTTATTGAGATTTTTTTGCTTCTATATTCATCAGAGATATTGGCTTATAGTTCTCTTTTTTAGTGGATTCTTTATCTGGTTTTAAAATCCAGGTAATGCTGTCCTCATAGAATGAGTTTGGAAGTTTTCCTTCCTTTTCTGTTTTTTGGAATAGTTTGAGAAGAATAAGTATTAACTCTTCTGTAAATGTTGGTACAATTCACCCTTGAAACCATCTGGCCCTGGATGTTGTTTGTTGGGAGATTTTTTTATTGCAATTTCAATTTCTTTGCTGGTTCAAGTCTGTTCAAGTTTTCTTTCTTCCTGTTTCAGTTTTGGTAGTTTATATGCTTCCAGGACTTTATCCATTTCTTCCACGTTGTCCAGATCGTTGGTATATAGTTTTTTATAGTATTCCCTTACAATTGTTTGCGTTTCCATGGTGAAACTTCTCCTAATCTCCTTTAACCCCAATGCTGTAGCATATGCTCGAGTGTGCGTGTGTACGTATTCTATATCCTCTCCTCTTCCCAGAGACAAAATAGTGGTCTCCTTTATATGAGCAATAGAAATTTTTATTTTTGCTTAATCTCTCAGATTCTAGTCTATTCTTAATATGTTATTATACTTTATTTTTCACTGCGGTGCATGATAATTGCCATTATTCCATGCAGATGTTAGTATTCTCATTGACCACAGAGCTCATCTCTATTTTCAGGAATACATGTTTGGAAAATACTTAAATTGATTCTTGTGCTAAGGACACTGTCAGTCTTTAGTTTCAGATGCAGCAGTTCTCATATTCACATTGTCCACATGTACTAATCCTCTAGGTTGATAAGTAGTCCCATGCCTGCCTGTAGATTAATATTAATTAACCTCCTGGAGAATGAACCTAACCTGCCTTAGTATTCCAAGCACAACTTTCCTTTCACTCACTTTACACTACAGATTTTGCTGGCTGTTAAAATTTGGTTAGCTAGAAATTGCTTTATATTACTTCTGGCTTCCTTTACCTTTCTTCAGTAAAGTATTCCTGAACTATACTTCTTGTACCTGAGGAATTTCTGTAGAGAGCTGCTCATGGACCAGCTGCCATTCAGCCCTAGTTTGCAGAATTGCCAAAATATTGGATATTCAAACCATTAGAAATTAGGAGTTCTGTTTTCAGATCTGCATGTTAAGAGCTGCTGATCCATATGCATTTCAGAGATCATTATCCATTTTAATATTAGAGCTATGCCCATAATTTCCATTTAGAAAAACATTTGTCTTGTGACCAGACACCCAGTTACTGCTGAAGTCCAAATGTAACTTACATAAAATACAATCATTTGAATAAAACATTAACTCTGCTTTCTGTTTTAAGTCATATATTTGCTTTTTCTTCAGTAAAATAGTTTTGTTTCTCTCGTCTTTGTTAGCCATGAATTTGACTCTGAACATGTCCCCGACCTGACGAAAGAACCTTATGTTCAGGACATCCATTCCGTGGGCTCCCTCTGTAAGCTGTATTTTCGAGAGCTCCCAAACCCTCTGCTCACCTACCAGCTGTATGAGAAATTTTCTGTGAGTAAAGTCACTTTTAATCAAATTCTCTTTGGAGTTTTGCTGTGAGTTTATTCGAAACGTGTAAAGATTGGTTTGGTCATGTAAGAAATAGTTCTGTAACTAAAATCTCTCCTTTAAAGAAAACAAAAAAGCAGTTATTGCTAACTAGTCCATAGTCTTCACTGTTTTCACATTTTCTTTCTTTTAGTTTCTGACTTTGATCCACTAATCTTATCGCCCTTAATATTTGTTACCATAAAGTTTTAAAAAGTTATCTTTTAATAGATTTCAATGTCCACATAGTATGGAAACAAAGTTTACTTTCTTGATATGCTGTGTTTCCTTGTCGTTCAACATCAAAGAGTAGAGTGAAAACTGAATTGTAAGTGAAGAACTTTTCTTTTTTACCAACAAAGCCTACTGGTTTATTTCACATTATGATTGTTGCAGGATGCTGTTTCAGCAGCAACAGATGAAGAAAGGCTGATAAAAATTCATGATGTCATCCAGCAACTCCCCCCTCCACACTACAGGTAAATCACACGTTGTAAGATAACACCCAAAAGTACAAGTCAGTTGATGTGAAGAGTGTTTTTTTCTTTGGGTTTCGAACTATTTAAATTTCTGTGGAGTTCTATTTAAACTTCCATTTGTTCAGACACTATGTTTATTTGTCACTGTATCCCAAGGCCAGGCACAGTGCTTGGCATCTGATAGGCACTTAATAAATGTTGAATTAATGAACAAACAAATGAGCAAATGGATAGTAGACTAAACCTGTTTCGTTGTTTTCTTTGTCTTTTGAGCCACTGAGAAATATTGGGGTGTATGATCACAAGTGTGAATACTTGACTTGTGATTGCTTGAGTCCAAACTATGGACACAGTACTGGATTCCTGTTTACTTGATTCCTTTTTTCCAACCCTCTTTTCTTTTTCAAAAGGTGTCCAAACTACATAGAACCACAAAATCTAACAGGTATCCCAGAATTCTTCTTCAGGAGACTCTCAGATGATCAATAAACCTGTTTTGGG
>NC_048225.1:23869985-23957760 GCF_002007445.2 Ailuropoda melanoleuca | reverse complement strand
CAGGCTCTTCCTCTATGAGCCTGCTTCTTCCTCTCCCACTCCCCCTGCTTGTGTTCCCTCTCTCGCTGGCTGTCTCTATCTCTGTCGAATAAATAAATTAAAAAATCTTTAAAAAAAATTTTTTTTTAATTTCTATGTTAGTTTGGACTCTCAGAAATATTTTTGTTCGTATCTGAGAAGACCAGAATAAAATTGAAGATGACTGCCATTTATTGAGAGAAAGAAAACAGTATAAACCATGAACCATGAGAGACTGTGGACTCTGGGAAACAAACTGAGGGCTTCAGAGGGGAGGGGGTGGGGGATTGGGATAGGCTGGTGATGGGTAGTAAGGAGGGCACATATTGCATGGTGCACTGGGTGTTATATGCAAATAATGAATCATGGAACATTGCATCAAAAACCGGGGATGTACTGTATGGTGACTAATATAACAAAATAAAAACTATTAAAAAAGTACTGTAGATGTTTTAGTAATACACAAATTAAATAATATAGTGCTTTCTTTTTTAAAAATGGCATTGTTCATATATATATTTTAAAACTCAGCACTATACTTGGCACTAAATCAACACTAAAATTTTTTTTTAATTTAGTTAAGTCATGTCTACACCCAACGTGGGGCTCAAACCCACAATCCTGAGATCAAGAGTCATACAGTCTTCTGACTGAGCCAGCTAGGCACCCCTAAAATTTTTAATGAACATTCTTAAGGACCCACTGAAGAGAGAAACTGATACAACACAAAAGAGCTTTTGTGAAGGATGCTTAAGAAATTCAGGTATTGAACCCTGAAAAAGAAGGCTTGAGGAGACAGATCTGATAACACACAGTTACCGAAGAATATTTTAAGGAGGAAAAAGACTTTTTTTTTAAGTTACCAGAAAAAGAAACCTAGTGCAGTATAACGAATATTAGCTTTGATAGATCTGAGTTTGAATTTGCAACTTCATCACTTCCTTCGTGACCTCTCCATGCGTTCATCTCCGTATCTGTGGAAAGAATACTGATAATACTTTCTTAAGGGGATTAATTTAAAATGAGATCCAACGTGCAAATGAGTCTGGTCCTTAGTATTTTTTTTTTTAATATAAAGCATAGCAAGACAGATGATTAGAATTAAGCCAAGACTTCTTGACTTGGTAGTTTAACAGGAGGTACCATGTAAATATATCTTTTTTCTCTAAATTAAGAAAAAAAAGACCAATATAATATAATGTACATAGTTTTAAAAAGTCAAATGGTCTGGGGCGCCTGGGTGGCACAGCGGTTGGGCGTCTGCCTTTGGCTCAGGGCGTGATCCCAGCGTTGTGGGATCGAGCCCCACATCAGGCTCCTCTGCTATGAGCCTGCTTCTTCCTCTCCCACTCCCCCTGCTTGTGTTCCCTCTCTAGCTGGCTGTCTCTATCTCTGCCGAATAAATAAATAAAATCTTAAAAAAAAAAAAAGTCAAATGGTCTGGATAGTTGCCGGTGAAAAATAGCAGTTTCCTGCCTCACAACTTCCCTTTCTGATTTCTCCTTAGCTTCTGTTTCTGAACAACATGCCTATATTTTTATTTCTTTGATTTCTCATTTTTAGATGTTATTTTTACTTTCCTTTTAAGTAAATGAAATTTAGCTTTCTTTACCCCCCTGCCCCAATACCACACAAACACACATTTTCCCTTCTCTCATCTTCATAGTCTGGTTATGTCAGCATTTGGAGTTATATCAGTATTCACTGTCTATATTGTAATAACTTTGTAACTGTTATTTACAACTGCACGTAATACGTACTAGACTTCTTTTCCTTTCTGGGATAACTGTGTGTGTGTTTGCGGAGCAGTTGCCCATTTTTGGCTTGCTAAGTTTCTGTTCATCACTGGTTTACCTCTGAAACTTTCTCACAGGACTATCTGTGTTCTCCCAGTGCGTTCAGACTCACGAGACAAGCTTTTTTTCTTTTGTCCCATGAAAACATCCCTCCTGGAGCCTGTTATCCCCCCCGGTCAGTCCCTCAGTCCAGGCTGATTGTTCTCTAGATCTACAATGCTGTCAACTCTTTCCTCTCATTTTGGAAATTCTCTTCGTTGCTTCCTGCATGAGTTGGATCCTTCTTTTCAGGATCTCTAGCCGTCACCTCCCTTGTGTACTCCCTGCTTTGTAGTAGACATCTTTGGTAGCTTCCTGAGGAAAGCTGTAAGGGAGGTAAATGTTTTGAGACATTGATATGAAAATGCTCTTATTCTGCTGTTGCATTTGATTGATAACTATAGAATTTTAGTCTGTAATCTTTTCCCATAATGTTGGTAGTATCAGACTTGTCATCTAAGCAAAAATGCCGTGGTGATATCTGATTCTGGTCTGCCAGTTCTTAACACGACGTATTTTGTTTTGTCTGTATCCTTTCTGGATGCTTTTACACTTAGAACATACCTAGTGTTCAGTTTGTCTTGGAATGGGTTCTTTTCCTTTCTTTGCTGTGGGCTCTCCATGGGCCTTTTCCATCCAGAACTTCCGAACATTTTTCTTGTTATTATTTCCTCGATGGTTCTCATTGCAACTTAACCTCCAACCTTTTTCTCTACTCTCTTTCTGGATATATTATAGCTCTTGAACCAACTCTTTCATTTTCTTACCTTCTCTTTGTCAGTTTCCATGTACAGATTTTCTCCAGGCCGTTTCTTGATTTGAAAGAAGATGATTTCCAAGAACTCCCTTTCTGGTTCCTCTGAATGGTCCTACTTTATAGCGTCCTTTTCTTATCTCATGGATATAATCTCTTCCCTCTATGAGAATATTACTGATAATTATAGGTTTTGTTTTAAATTGTTCTCTGTTTGTCACAGTATTTGTTCCTTCCTCATTTGGCAGCTCACCTTTATCAAGACTGCAAAATATTCAACAGATTTCATAGAAGCAAGAAACAGAAATTCCTTTTTTAAAAGTCATATTTTATAAGTGTGATAGCATTTAACTTCATTGTGAATTAAAATCTTGCATAAACAGAGGAACACTTAAAATTGGCCTTAGGTAAGCTTAAAATTTAAATGATATTTAGTCAAAGTGGTTTAGGGCGAGAAACTTATAGTCAAAGAAAACTTACAGTGCCTTAGACACCAATCAGCACATTTTACAGAGGGAATCAAGAATATTGGTTAATATTGTGGGTGATTAAGAGAACATCAGTAAGAAAAGATAGATATGGAGAGAGTGTATATGCGTGTGTGTGTATATTATATAAAATATAATCTATATAGGAGACAAACGTACTTCACCATATAAGAAATATATACATACATGATATATATACATACATACTGTCTATTATATATATATATATATAATATATACAATATTAACCAATACTCTCAATTCCCTCTGTAAAATATACTGATTGGTGTCTAAGGCACTGTAAGTTGTTTTTTTTTCAAGAAAATATTATTTTTTAATCATGTTTAAATAAAGTATTGATAGCATTTAGCTCATTGTGAATTAGAATAACCTTGCATAAACATTACAAAACACTTAAAATTGGCTTTTGGTAAGCTTACAATATATATTGATACGTATAACTTTTCTGCTATATTATGTTTCTCTCTAATTATGTTCATATTTTTCCTACATCATATATATTCTCCTTTTTTATATAAATACAGATATTTCTCAATAATATATAGATATTTCCCTTGCTAATTACATAGGTAGCTTCCTATTTATCTATTTAATCTTCCCTTTTGAACATTATATACCTTTACCTGCTATTTATTATATATTGTATATCCTACTATATATCCTACTAACATATGTTCTCTCCATATATATATATATCTATATTTATATGGATATATATAGTATTGCCTACTTGATGTATAATCCCTCTAAAACACAAGCTCCTTGAGGTCATCAATTTTGTCTTGTTTATCAGTGTATTCTCAGAATAGAACCTTGCATGTAGTAAATATTCAATAATATATATTGCGTATACATTTTATATAGTTTATGCACCATATATTTTATAGCTCCTAATATTATCTTCTGTATTCCTAATATATATTATATTACCTACAGTGTATGCCCACATGTTTTATATGTATTGTTTACTGTACACATATCTCCTACTCTGTATTATATATAATTCCTTGTGATATATCTCCTGCTATATAATGTGTTTTTATATTCTAGCTTCCTCTACATAATTTGAGGGTTAATCTCCTTTAATATATCTCTTTCCATCCAGACTTTTTAAGATTTTAATATTCACATTTCCTAGTTCCTTAAATGTTCTTGAAAAAACATGATTTTTAATAGCGTTCTCTTATGTGAATGGGCTGTATGTTATTTAACCTTTTCCCTAATTTGCTTGTTTCTTAAATTCCACATATGAGTGAAATCATATATTATTTGTCTTTCTCTGACTTACTTCGCCTAGCCTTTTACTCTAGTTCCATGCATATTGTTGCAAATGGCAAGATTTCATTCATTTTATTTATGGCTGAATAATATTCCCATGTATGTACATAGCCCCTCTTCTTTATCCATTCATCCACTGATGGACATTTGTGCTGCTTCCATAATTTGGGCATGGTAAATAATGCTGTAATAAACAGAGGGGTGCATGTAGCCCTTTGGATTAGTGTCTTTGTAGTTTTGGGTAAATACCCAGTAGTTTCATTATTGGACTGTAAGGTAGTTCTAGTTTTTAACTTTTTGAGGAGCCTCCATACCGTTTTCGGCAGAGGCTGCACTAGTTTACATTCTACGGTGGGTTTTTTCTCTGTCAGTTTTGAACATTACTATGAGGACCATCCATTTACATGAATCTTTTTGGGAATCTAGATTTTTTTTTTTTTGGATGAAGACCTGAAAGTGGAATTCTTAGAAATCAAAAGGTACTAAAATTTTTTGCTAATATACAGTAGTTTCCAAATTGTATTCCATGAAGATTTATGCAGTTTGTACTCTGCTAAATATGGAAATGCTCATTTCATGGGACTCTGACTAAAATTCTCCATGAGCTTTTAAAAACATTTTTACAATTAGATATGTGAATAAAATGCTATCTTTGCTTGTTTTGATTTGCATTTCTTCTAAAATGTATTTCTAAAGTACTTATTTCCCTTCGTTCATCTGCCCCTCACTCAAAATAATAAAATTTTACGTGTTTTCTAAACACATTTCTCAAGCTTCCTACCTCTACCTTGTGTCCAGACCAGCCTCACTTCTGTCTCTCTGTCTATCTGTCTGTCTGCCTGTCTACCTTTCCTATTTAAGTGTGTATAGGAGGGACCAGGAAGTACCATTTGTACTGTAGGTCAGCTGCAGTAGATGCTGTTGAATGAGAGACTTTGGAGCCAAGCTGACCTTGACTTGAGACAAGCACTGCTTGTCTGTGTAACCTGAGCTCACGTTGGCTTTCTCCTCCATAGAGTGGGGAGTGGTAGCACTGTGCAGGTAGGGCTGTTGTGGGAGCTCGATGAGATCCCTGTAGAAAGCCTCTTGAGCAGTGCTTCCAGCTGCTGTCTGCGTTTTCTTCTCAGGTTCATGTTGGGCTCATCCTGGTCTTTGAGGCTCATACGCTGACCACAATTTAACTTTCTTTTTTTTTTAAAGATTTTATTTATTTATTTGACAGAGAGAGAGACAGCCAGCGAGAGAGGGAACACAGGCAGGGGGAGTAGGAGAGGAAGAAGCAGGCTCCCAGCGGAGGAGCCCGATGCGGGCCTCGATCCCAGCACTATGGGATCACGCCCTCAGCCGAAGGCAGACGCTTAATGACTGAGCCACCTAAGTGCCCCACAATTTAACTTTCATTACAAAATTAACTTTCATTAACTTTCATTCCTGTTGCGAATAACAGCTTTAAATTTCTGTCTCCTATCTATTGTCCATAATAGTTTCAATCCCTATACACGTAGGTAGGGACACTTTGAGAGCTGTAGGACCTGCTAGGTATTACCTCTGTGTGTTTATCTGATTTAACTTGCATTTAAGCTGATCATGCTTTCTTTCCAAAAATGTTCTGCCCTGTTATTTAATATCCACCCCTTCTCTCTCCATATATATGTGTGTACATATGTACATACATGTATGTGTGCGTTTGTGTATTTGTGTACATAGTTGCTCAGCTGTTCTCTCCCGTTGGTGCCCACTGCAGTTTTTCTTTTAACCTTTTAGGCCTGTGAAATACTGTTTTCTTTTATAAAAGAAAAGTTTAAATCCCCTTCTGTTAGTGTGTCTGCTGCAATAAAGTAACATAACTTCATATTATTTGTCTAGAAATGAGCTTATATGGAGGATTTACTTCACTGGTGTCTTTGAAACTAGATGTCTGACAGCCAGGAGCAAATATTCCTAAAGATTTTTAAAAATTAAGACCGTTTTCTTGGAACCAGTCCTGTCAGAAATGTTAATTTCTTACTGCATCTACCTTAGACTTTTTTTCTTGGAGTTCTGTAGATACGATTACTGTATGTAGAATATAGAATTTGTAATATTCTCCTGACACTTCTACGGTAATAATATTCAGACCTAAGAAGCAACAAGGAATTTTGTTGGAGTTTGTATGGTTTCCTTTTCTATTTTTCCATTGAAATCTTAAAAATTAATTAGAAGGGCTTTTATGCTTTATACTGCTACATATGGTTTCTTTTCGTTAATGTGTTATATTGCATTTTCCAGAACGCTGGAGTTCCTGATGAGACACTTGTCTCTTCTAGCTGACTATTGTTCCATCACAAATATGCATGCAAAAAACCTAGCAATTGTTTGGGCTCCAAACCTGTTAAGGTAAGTTGTATTTGACTTACGACCTTAAGTAGAACTAGTCATCTTAAATCAAAGTCTAATTCATCAGTGTTCCTTGAGGACAGTTCTTAAAAGTAAAACTCACCTGCTGTTTTTATGAGCATCTCCCTAAAAGAGGCAAGTGGGGCTTAGCTGAAGCACCAAAAGTATGCTTTCTTCCCCTGTCTGTGGTTTACACATTTAAGAAAAATAATGCCCTTTAAGGCTGCTGTGTTAGGGATTCTCTGATGGTAATGTTGGTTATCCCACAGATCAAAACAGATAGAATCTGCCTGCTTCAGTGGGACAGCAGCTTTCATGGAAGTGAGAATTCAGTCTGTGGTCGTTGAGTTCATCCTGAATCATGTAGATGTCCTCTTCAGTGGGAAAATCAGTGCTGTCATTCAGGATGGGGCAGGTATGGCTCACACGAATTTTGTTTACAAGGAACATGTATAAACTTCTAAAAGCATGAAAAACTGCATTTCTTATCACAATTGAATAAATCTGTCTTTGGTAGACAGCAGGTAATTTATGTGCCCTTCTCAAAATGCGGTTTAACAGTTGTTTTGTGTGTATGGTATTGAGCGAATACTACGTGTTAGAACTTTTATGCTCTGATGTGTCATAAGACACATTAAAGATACATCATGTCACCTGTTATTGATGCATACAAAGTTATAATATGGAATAGGGAAAGAAAAAATTTTTTCCAAAGGTAAGATATCTGAGTGATACCAGGCCTTGCTTGGTATCTTTTAAGAAAGGAAAATAGTTAAATTACTTAAGGAATTTAAAAAAAAAAACCATATATATATATAGATGTCCTTGTTAGCAACCTGGTATGTCACCCTCTTTTCCTCACTCAGTATAAAGCCCTATTGTTTTTGCCATTTAAAAGACTTAAGAAAATTTAAAACAGCACAGATATGTAGATAGATGGAGATTGATGTACACACACTCACACAGATTTATATTTTTTACCTGTGCCAAAAATCTTAACTCTCTTCATTGCTTTTCTTTCTTTCCAAAGCTTCTCTATCAAGACCCAAGTCCCTGCTGGTTTCCTCTCCGTCCACCAAGCTGCTGACATTGGAGGAAGCCCAGGCACGAACGCAGGCTCAGGTCAACTCTCCAATTGTGACTGAAAATAAATACATCGAAGTAGGAGAAGGACCTGCTGCACTTCAGGGAAAGTTTCATACCATAATTGAGTTCCCACTGGAAAGGTAAAATTCATTAAATCCTCTTCAGTGGTGTGATTCTCATGGTCAGGTGTTCCTTTTCTTTTCATTTCTTTTCTTTTTTCTTTTCTCTTCTTTTCTTTTTTTCTTTTCTTTCCTTTTCTATTTTTATTGTTATATTCTAATACTACTGTATTGATTTTGGGCTAGTCCCAGAAAAACCAATTCATCTGATTATAGAATGATACAGATGATTTTTGAAAAGCATTACAAAATCATGTCATTTTAAAGAAGATGAAAGTTAATTATAGAGGGCAAATTGTTGGGGAAAAAATATGCTTCCACTATACAGGATGTGATTTTTCTCTCTGAGGTATGTTGTCTAGAAATTTATTTAGAAATAAACTGGGGGCATCTAGGTGGCTCAGTTGGTTAAGCATCTGACTTCAACTCAGGTCATGATCTCAGGGTCCTGGGATCAAGTCCTGTGTTGGGTTCCACACTCAGCAGGGAGTCTGCTTGTCCCTGTGCCTCTCCCCTGCTCATACTTTCTTTCTCTCTCTCTCCCCCACCCACCTCTCTCTCATTCAAATTAAAAAAAAAATTCTAATAAGAAAGGAAGAAGTTGGATTGGAATAGCTTACTCAGGAAATAAAGAATGGATCATGACTTGTTTGATATTGGCTCCACATTAAGTTTAGAATGGACCAATACTTCTCATAGTGCTATCTCCCAACCAGCATCAAGAGATGAGTGCATAATACTCCAGTGTGTGTGTGTGTGTGTGTGTGTACCACAACTTCTTTATGCGTTCATCTCTTGATGGACACTTAGGCTGCTTCCATATCTTGGCTATTAGAAATAATGCTGCAGTAAACATAAGGGTGCATATAGCTTTCAAATTAATGTTTTTGCCTTGTTTGGGTAAATACCCAGAAGTGGAACTACTGGATATATGGCAGCTCTATTTTTAATTTTTTGAGGAACCTCCACACTGTTTTCTCTGGTGGCTGCACTAACTTAGATTCCCACCAGCAGTGCACGAGGGTTCCCTTTTCTCCCCTGCCTTGCCAACACTGGTTGTTTCTTCTCTTTTTCGTGTTAGTCACTCTGACTGGTGTGAGGTGGTATCTCATTGTGGTTTTAATTTACATTTCCATGATGATGAGTGATGGTGAGCATCTTTTCATGTGTCTTTTGGCCATCTGGATGTCTTTTTTGGAAAAATGTCTGTTCAGGTCCTCTGCCTCAATCAGATTATCTTTTTGGTGTTGAGTTGTGTGAGTTTTTATATATTTTGGATATTAATCCCTTATTGGATATGTCATTTGCAAATATCTTCTTCCACTCAGTAGGTTATCTTTTGTCTTGTAGATGGCTTCCTTTGCTGTGCAAGTTTTTTAGTTTGATGTAGTCTCAATTGCTTATTTTTGCTTTTCATGCCCTTGCCTAAGGAAGCAGATTCAGAAAAATATTGCCAAGGCTTGTGTCCGAGAGACTACTGCATATATTTTCTTTTAGGAGTTTTATAGTTTCAGGCCTTACATTTAGGTCTTTATTCTGAGTTTATTTTGTGTATGGTATGTGAAAGTGGTCTAATTTAAGTCTTTTACATGTAGCTTTCTAGTTTTCCCAACATATTTATTGAAGAAACTGTCTTTTCCCTGTTGCATATTCTTGCCACCTTTGTCATAGATGAATCAACCATATAAGCATAAGTTTATTTCTGGGCTGTCTTCTGTTCCATTGAACTATGTTTCTTTTGGTGCCAGTACCATACAGTTTCATCTACAGTGGAGTTTGACATCTGGGAGTGTGATACCTCCAGCTTTGTTCTTCCTCAAGATTGCTGTGGCTGTTCTAGGTCTTTTGTGCTTCCTTACAAAGTTAGGATTTTTTTTTTCTAGTTTTGTGAAAAATACTATTCATATTGTGATGGGGATTGCATTGAATCTGTAGATTACTTTAGGTAGTATGGACATTTTAACTATTGATTCTTCCAATCATAAACATGGTGTATCTTTCCATTTATTTGTGTCAACTTTAATTTCTTTCACTAATGTCTTGTAATTTTCAGAGTACAGGTGTTTCATGTCTTTGGTAAATTTATTCCCAGGTATTTTATTCTTTTTGATGCAATTGTAAATGGAATTGTTTTCTTAATTTCTTTTTCTGCCAGTTTTTTTAGTAGTGTAAAAAAATGCAAAATTTTTCTGTGTATTAATTTGGTATCTGCAACTTACTGAATTCATTCATTAGTTCTACTAGTTTTTTTGGTGGAATCTAGGATTTTCTATATATAGTTTCATGTCATCTACAAATAGTGACAGTTTTACTTCTTCCTTGCCAATTTGGGTGCCTATTATTTCTTTTTTATTTTTTTTTATTTTTTTTAATTTATTTATTTTTTTTGTCTGATTGCTGTAGCTAGGACTTCCAGTACTATGTTGAGTTAAAGTGGCAAGAGTGCATCCTTGTCTTGTTCCTGATCTTAGAGGACAGGTTTTCACCCTTGCACCATTGAGTGTGGTACTACTATCTGTGGGTTTGCCATATATGGCCTTTATTATGATGAGGTATGTTCCCTCTAAACCCACTTTCTTGAGAATTTTTATTGCGCACAGATATTGAATTTTGTCAAATGCTTTTTCTCATCTGTTGAGATGTTCCTGTGGTTTTTATTCTTCATTTTGTTAATGTGGTGTCCCATGTTGATTTGTGGAGATTGAACCATCCTCCCATCCCTGAAATAAATCTCACTTGATCTTGGTGAATGATCCTTTTAATGTGTTGTTGAACTCAGTTTGCTAATATTTTACTGAGGGTTTTTCTTCCATGGTCATCAGGGATATTGGTCTTTGTTTTGTAGTGTTTTTGGTTTTAGTATTGAGGTAATGCTGGCCTCATAGAATAGATTTGGAAACATTCCTTCCTCTTCTTTTTTTTTTTTTTTTGGAATAGTTTGAGAAGGATAGGTATTAGGTATTTCTTGATTTTTTGATCAAAGATCTATTTATTAATGTAAGTGGAGTGTTAAAAGTCCCTTACTATTGTATTACTGTCAATTTCTCCCTTTATGTTTGTTAATATTTGCTTATAGGTGTTCCTATATTGGTTACATAGCTATTTACAATTGTTACAGCATCTAGTTGGATTGATTCCTTTATTATTATGTAATGCCCTCTTTGTCTCTTGTTACAGTCTTTGTTTTAAAGTCTGTTTTGTCTGATGTAAGTGTTGCTACCCCAACTTTTTTGGGGGCTTCCATTTGCATGGGATATCTTTTTCCATTTTTTTCACTTTCAGTCTGTATGTGTCTTACATGTGAAATGACTGTCTTGTAGGCAGCAAGACTGTCTTGTAGGTCTTGTTTTTTTATCCATTCAATCACCCTATGTCTTTTTGATTGGAGCATTTAGTCTATTTACATTTCAAGTAGTTATTGGTAGGCATGTACTTATTGCCATTTTGTTAATTGTTTTCTGGTTATTTTTGTGGTTCTCTTTGTTCTTCTCTTGTTCTTTTCTCTTATGATTTAATGACTGTCTTCATGTTATGCTTGGATTCTTTTCTCTTTGTGTGTGTATTACAGGATTTTGGTTTGTAGTCACTATGAGGTTCATATATAATATCCTATGTATATAGCAGTTTATATTGAGTTGATGGTCACTTAAGTTCAAATGCATCCTAGAAGCACTGCGTTTTTACTCCATTCTCTCCATTTTATGTATATGACATCATATTTTACATCTTTTTATTTGTGAGTCCCTTAACTAATTTTTTAGATACAGTTGATTTTTCTACTTTTTTAGCCTTCATACTAGCTTATTTTTTAAAAGATTTTATTTGAGAGCGCATGTGTGTGCATGCACGCGAGAGAGAGGGCATGCTTGTGAACAAGGGGAGAGGCAGAGAGAGAGGGAGAGAGAGAAGCAGACTCCCCACTGAGCAGGGAGCCTGATGTGTGTGGGACTTGATCCCAGGATCCTGGCATCATGACCTGAGCCAAAGGCAGATGCTTAACCGATGGAGCCACTCAGGTGCCCCATACTAGCTTTATAAATGATTGATCTACTATCTTTATGTTTACTTTTACCCATGAGATACTTCCTTTAATAATTTCTGTTCTAGTTATGGCCTTTTCTTTCCGATTCAAAAAAATCCCTTTATCATTTCTTGTCCGGCTGGTTTAAGTGATAAACTCTTAGAACTTTTGTTTGTCTGGGAAACTCTTTATGTCTCCTTCAGTTCTGATTGATAGCCATGCCAGGTAGAATATTTTTGGCTGTAGATTTTTTCCCTTTCAGCACTTTGAATATATCATTTCACTTCTTTCTGGCCTAAAAAGTGTCTGCTAAAAAATTTTCAGCTGATAGCCTCATGGGGTTTCCCTGGCATGTAACTATTTGTTTTTCCTTTGCTGCTTTTAAGGTTCTCTCCTTATTTTTAATTTCTCACATTTTAACTATTATGTGTCTTGGTGTGGACCACCTTGGGTTCATCTTTTGGGGGCCTTTTTATGTTTTCCTAACCACCTCGATACCTGTTTTATTCCCTGGGTTAGGGAAGTTTTCAGCTATTATTTCGTCAAATAAGTTTTCTGCCCCTGCCCCCTTTTCTCCTTTTGGGACTCCCATAATGCAAATGTTAGTATGCTCAATGTTTCCCAGAAGTCCCTTTACCTATCATCATTTTTTAAAATTCTTTTTTTTTTTCTTTTTTCTTTTCAGCTTGGGTGCTTTGTACTCCCCTGTCTTCCAGATCGCTGATCCATTCTTCTGCATCCTCTCACCTGCTGTTGATTCCTTCTCGTGTATTTTTCATTTCAGTTATTCTGTTTTTCAGCTCTGTTGGTTCTTTTGAAAATTTTTTTATCTGTTGAGGTTCTCACTGAGTCCATTCTCCTTCGAAGTCCAGTGAGCATCTTTGACCATTACTTTGAACAGGCAGATTGCTTATATCAGGCAAATTGCTTATCTCTGTTTTGTTTAGTTCTTTTTCTGAGGCTTTGTCCTGTTATCTCATCCGGAACATATTCCTCCATCTCCTCATTTTCTTTTCTGTGTATTAGGTAGTCACCTATGACTCCTGGTCTTAAAGTGGTGGCCTTTTTAGAAGAAGGTTTTGTGGGGCCCAGTTTTGCAGTCCCTCCTGGTCACCAGAACCAGGTGCTCTTGGGGTGTTCCCTGTGCGGGCTGTGTGTGCTCTCCTGTTGTAACTGGGCTGGGACTGCTGTGGGTGTGCTGGTGGGTGGGTATGGCTCTCAGTTCAGCTGCCTGCAATGACCAGCCATGGCCACTAGGGCACACTGTGGGCACAGCGGGAATTCAGTGCAGTGGTCTGAGAGGCCTGGCTGTAGCTGCTGCTGGATTGCTGATGGGTGGGGCCAGCCCTCACTGCACCTGCTGCTGGTGTGCTGGTGGGCCAGGCTGGCTACCTCCTTCCCTGGGGCAGGAGTTGCCTTGAATGGGATCCATCCTGACCAAGGCTCCCTGCTAGGTATAGCAGGAGCTACTTTGCAGGGGCGCTTACAGGGACAGGTGGGTTGAATGGGGCTGGTCTGAAGGGGGCACTGGCATGGGGCAAATGGTGCTAACAAGGTAGATGGATAGTGTCAGAACTGGCTCTGTCCGTGTTGGGCCAGCTAGTCTGAAGGAGGGCAAGAAAAATGATGCCTACCAGCCTTACCATGATTTCTTCAAAAATGTGTTTATAGAGTAGCAGTCAAGAGAACAGATACTTAGATATGGATATACCTGGGTTCCAACCCTGACTCCATCATTTACTAGTTTTTTAGCATTAAGGAAGTTACTTAAACTTAGTGTCATAATTTCCTCAGCTGTAAAATAAGAATAATAGTACCTACCTTGTATAGTTATTTTTATTTTAAATGAGCTACTACATAAGGCAGTTAGCACAGTGCCTGGCATTCAATTTATGTTAGTTATTATTTGTAATACTTTTCTTCCTTTTTGGTTTAATTCTGTTTACTCACACACAAAACCATTTTCTTTAACTCTTTTATTTCGGAGTATTAATAATTCCTGCTTCCAAATATTTCTTATTCTTACTTATTTCATTGACTATGAGGTTAGATCTAAATATAAAAATATGTATACAAATTATCTTTGTGACTAGTTATCAATATTAAAATCTATACATTTTATTTCCCCGTCATGCTTTAGCTGCACAGTTTAGCTGCACTGTGTAGAGTGTGCTGTATACACACAACACATGTAGGTGTGCTACATATATGCAGTGGCTGTGCATGCTACATACATGACACACAGTGGATGTGCGCTACATAATGACCTTTTCAGTGGGTGTGTGCTACATACGTGACATATATAGTGGGTGTGTGCTATATACATGACACATGCAGTGGATGCATGTGCTACATACATGGCGTATATGGTGGATGCATGTGCTACACACATGCACATATACAGTGGATGTGTGTTACATACATGACGTATATGGTGGATGTGTGCTACATACATGGAGTATACAGTGGATGCATGTGCTACACATATGCACATATACAGTGGATGTGTGCTACATATGATGTATATGGTGGATGTGTGCTACATACATGGAGTATACAGTGGATGCATGTGCTACACATATGCACATATACAGTGGATGTGTGCTACATACATGATGTATATGGTGGATGTGTGCTACATACATGGAGTATACAGTGGATGCATGTGCTACACATATGCACATATACAGTGGATGTGTGCTACATACATGATGTATATGGTGGATGTGTGCTACATACATGGAGTATACAGTGGATGCATGTGCTACACATATGCACATATACAGTGGATGTGTGCTACATACATGATGTATATGGTGGATGTGTGCTACATACATGGAGTATACAGTGGATGCATGTGCTACACATATGCACATATACAGTGGATGTGTGCTACATACATGATGTATATGGTGGATGTGTGCTACATACATGGAGTATACAGTGGATGCATGTGCTACACATATGCACATATACAGTGGATGTGTGCTACATACATGATGTATATGGTGGATGTGTGCTACATACATGGAGTATACAGTGGATGCATGTGCTACACATATGCACATATTACAGTGGATGTGTGCTACATACATGACGTATACAGTGGATGTGTGCTACATACATGGCGTATGCAGTGGATGTGTGCTACATACATGGAGTATACGGTGGATGCATGTGCTACATGTATGCACATATACAGTGGGTGTGTGCTACATACATGACGTATACAGTGGATGTGTGCTACATACATGGCGTATACAGTGGATGCATGTGCTACATGTATGCACATATACAGTGGATGTGTGTATACACAGGTACTATTTCAGCTGTGCCCTCTCTAGGCTGTTTGGTTCTTTCCATCATTTGTTCATTTCCTATAAATAAAGACAGCCCCTTGGATATCTTAATACAGATTACTTTCTCTCTCATAGGAGAAGGCCTCAAAATAAAATGAAAAAATCTCCTGTGGGCAGCTGGCGTTCCTTTTTCAACTTGGGGAAATCGTCGTCTGTTTCTAAGCGGAAGTTGCAGCGGAACGAGAGTGAGCCTTCCGAGATGAAAGCCATGGCTCTGAAAGGTTGGTGCCCCCTGCCCTCCTGTGCTGCCAGGAGAGCAGCTGGCGTGGCCAGTCCGCACGCCTCATCCCACCACACTGGCTCTCGTCCCACTGCACACAGGTGCCCGGTATATTGTGTCTGTGCGCGTCAGCACGGTGTGTCCACAGCCGTGGTGCTACACGTGAATTGTCTTCTTCTACCAATTCTTCATCCCCAAACACATACATAAATATGTGGGGAATATGTGGAAGTACCCAGTTTCTCGTGGAAACTGTAGATTATATAAAGTGTGAATGTGGTTAAAATTAATAACATAGTTTGTATATTGTTAATAAAAAATAACTGCTATGGTGTTTACATTTATTAATCTGTATTTTTACAGATTTAAAATGTGACAAAACCATGTTTTAACATGCGTTATAAGTTTATAGCTCTTATAACCAGGGAATCTATCTTTTTATTGGATGACTCATTGATGAGAGTATCTTATTGGATCAAATACATCTATTACTGTTGTTGCAAATACTACTCTTAAAAAATAGTTTAAAAACCATGGTCTACCAATATTAACAACGTCTGAATCTAGGAAGGATAGTAGTGCTTGAATGTTAGAAATATAATGTTCAGTTCATTTAATTCATCATTCATTCGATTTGCCATCATGTACTAAGCATGTGCTAAATATTTTGATGATAACCTCTCAGAAAATTAAGACACGCCCCTGCCTTCAGAGACTTACTTGGGAAATCGTATGTGTAAGAAAATAAATTTCATGCAGAATCATAGCAACTGAAATAGATATTTGTGTGATGCATTTATGCTAGGACTTGTCAGTTCCTATGGGGAAGAGAGCTAGTGGTCAGAAATCTACCCTTTGACTTGGGTTTTGAAAGATAAGAGGGGTTCACGTGATTACTGAGAGACTGAGAAGGGTGTTTCAGGAAATGGGAGCAAAGTGTGTGCTCATGTGTGAAGCAGGAAGCTTGGCTGGGTATATCATGGTTCAAAAAGAGGTTTAGGTCATCAGGGACCTTGTGTGCTTGCCAAAGAGTTTTGGTTTTGTCCTGTGTTCTTTTGGGGGTTATCCCATGCTTTAATATGTAACACGGTTATGTTTAGGGTTTAGAGAGATGACTTCAGCAGCAGTACAGGGAATATATGGGGAAAGATAAGCCTGGAGACTGGACAGTAATTAGGAGATAGCTACAGGTGGACAATCAAGAAACCGTGAGTGTCTGGGATAAGCAGTGGCAGAAGTGGGAAATAGATTTGAGAAATATTTAGGAGACAGAATCTGCAAGGCTGGGTGAAGAAATGATTGTGAAGGATGAGAGAAAAAGAGGAGCAAAGATAATTTTCAGGTTCTGATTAAATGATTAGGGAGATGGCAGTGCCATTATTCATGTAGTGGAATAGCAGTTTGGGGAAGAAAAGCAATGTGTTTATTTCAGAAATAGGTGGACATGCCCAAGAGATGATTAGTAGTATGGGTCTGGAATTCAATAAAGGGGTTTAATATAACTAGAAATACAGATTTAGAAGTCATCAACAAACAGTCAAGGGTGAAAACCCTAGAGAGAGAGTTTATGGAAGAGCCTGTTGACTGAAAGAAGCAGTTTGGGAGCTGAATCCAGAGAAAAGCAGCGTTGAAAAGACTGGAAAAGGCAGAGTTGTCATGAAAGTAGGAAGAAATGATTAAAAGATAGGCAAAGAACAAAAAAGATGAGCAATGTCCCCAGAAATAACGAAGGAGGGATTTAAAGAGAAAGCATCACCAGTGTTGAGCACTGCCGAGAGGTAAATGAGGATGATATTTAACAAATAAGATCCAACGTATGTAATCAAGGCATGGTGTTAGTTTCCTAGGACTGCCATAACAGATGGCCACAAATTGGGCGACTTAAAACAACAAATTTATTTCCTCACAGTCCTATAGGCTAAAAGTCTGAAATCATGGTGTCAGCAAGGCCATATTCCCTCCAAAGGATCCAGGGAGGAATCCTTCCTTGCCTCTTCCAGCTCCTGGTGGCTCCTGTCATTCCCTGGCTTGTGGTGGCATCACCCCAGTCTCTACTTCTGTCTTTACCTGGCCTTCTCCATCTCTCTGGGCCCTCTATGCTGAAAAGGACACCAGTGAGTGGATTTAGGGCTCACCCTAAATCGAGTGTGATATCATCGTAAGCCATCATGCTGGTCTTTAGAAAATAAAAAAAGATGTTTTAAAGTTCATCTCTATTTTCAAGTTGATAGTCCTTTTAGAAAAAAGATTTTTCATATAGGAAGCCATGTGAAAACAATACAGCGTCTTATATAATATGCTGCTTACATTGACTATGATTGTCAAAACGTACAGCTAATCACCCTTGAAAGTTTAAATATGTGTAGAGAAAAACACTGTTTCTCTTCTCTACATATGTGGCACTGGATAAAACTTGACACTATTTGGTTTCGATTCTTCAGGTGGCAGGGCAGAAGGAACCCTCCGTTCAGCTAAAAGTGAAGAATCTCTGACTTCTCTCCATGCAGTTGATGGTAAGGACACACCAACTGAGTTTATTTACTAAATAGGCTACAGACCATCATTCCCAAACAGTCCTCATATCTATTTGGCATAGTCCACCGTTGTCTTCATATGGTACCAGTCTCTAATTTCTTCACTGTTGACATGATTGCAAGAGTGTGCATAAAAATAGGTAAAATGTTTTCAGTTAACCATTTATATTTATTAATGCCCAGTGGGAAATGATGTTATTAGTATTTCTTTCTTTAGATTTCATGAAAGCACAATTTTATAAAGTATAAAATTAAGCAGTTTTGATATTCACATCAGTAGTCTTTTGTCTTGTAAATGGCTTAACCTGACATTAAATTTCATAGACCACATTGATTATAAACAGTCCCCATTATCTGAAGATATGATCTTCCGTACAAGGAGAAAAAACTTGGAAGAGAATCCTCTTAAAATGGGGAACAAAATTTTAGTAGAGAATACAGAAAGGTTCGAGTTCAACTTGACAAACAAAACTAAAAATTATGAAAATAAGTTTTTTTAACCCCTACTTAGCAAAAGTCGGGTTATAGTTGTAATTTTGTACTAATTTTTAGAATGAACAAAGGATGACTTCAGTTGGAAGGAGATCTAACTTTTTTGACAAAAACCTTGTCATCATAGTGAACAAGACATCCTTCACTTTATGTTTGGCTTATGCAGCAGGATTGTAAAAAAGGCCCTTTCTACAAAAATAACCAGGAGCTACATTGATTTCCCACGGGCTTTTCTTAATCTGTTGATATTGGGATCGGTTTTTTGTTGTTTTTTTTTTTTTGGTTTTGTTTTGTTTGTTTGGTTTTTTTTGAGGTATCCTGGGGTGTCATCGTCCTGGTCAACTTTCTCATCTTCATTTATTAACTCTTCTGACTGCCAGATCCTCATCGACCGATAGCTCTGCTCATCTCAAGAAATCCTCACACAGGGGCGCCTGGGTGGCACAGTCGTTAAGCGTCTGCCTTCGGCTCAGGGCGTGATCCCAGCATTCTGGGATCGAGCCCCACATCAGGCTTCTCTGCTGGGAGCCTGCTTCTTCCTCTCCCACTCCCCCTGCTTGTGTTCCCTCTCTCGCTGGCTGTCTCTGTCAAATAAAAAAATAAAATCTTTAAAAAAAAAAAAAGAAAGAAAGAAATCCTCACATATCCCTTTAGTTGGGTGTCTAATATCTTAAGGGTTTTCCGAGATTTTCCATTTCACTGCGGTTAAGAGAATGGTCACAGATACAATGAAGTGGGCTGGGTAGATGCCAGTATTAAGCAGAAAATAATGTTTTAGTAGAGATTAATTGTATAAGTAGTCAGCACATTAGTGAACATATTTATGTTAAGGCAGTTTTTGCCTCTTTAGAGCATATTTTCATCATGGTGATTCTAATCAAAATAAAATGCTGAGCTCGAATACCTCTGTTACCAGTTGGATGTGTAGCAATATCATAAAATTATCTAACAGTCTACTCTTGAAGGACTCTGCCTGAGTGACTTAAAGCCTATTCTTATTAGAGAGAGAAAAAAAAGAAATTGTTCTAAGTATCTGAAAAGAATCCTATACTAAGTAGGTGTAAATAGTTCATGGGATTGTAGAGATTTTTTAGTTGACATATTTACTTTTTAGAAATGGGGGTGTTATGAAGATTTTTCCCCACCAAAAAAAAAAAAAAATACAACAACAAAAAAAATCCTTTTGCTGTGGTATATCCAAAGTACTATTTAAAGTGATTAATTCTATCTTAGAAATCATGTATGAGATCAGTCATAAAATGAGACAAAAAGAAAGAAATCTTGCCCAAAGTCACAAGAGTCAATGTTGGACTAGTAATAGAATCTTAGAGTTCTGAGTCTTTTTTTCCTATTGAAACCATCGAAGGCTCGTTCTCCCCTTGACGATACCAGATGTTTTTGTTATTTAGAGTTTGGTTTGGGAGTTCCATCCATTTGCCCCAAGAGACAATTTCCGGAAAGAAAATGAGAAGCAGCATTTCCTTATTGTTGTGCTTTACTACTGTACTAAGTAGGTGACACTTCATGGTATTGTGTATTATGTGTCCTAGGCATTCATACTTGGATGTTGTTATCCATTTTTGCCAGGTGATTCCAAGCTGTTCCGACCCAGAAGACCCAGATCTAGCAGTGACGCACTGAGTGCCTCTTTTAACGGAGAGATGCTGGGCAACCGCTGTAATTCCTATGATAATCTGCCCCATGACAATGAGAGTGAGGAGGAAGTCGGGCTGCTGCACATCCCAGCTCTCCTGTCCCCTCACGCAGCTGAGGATGTTGACTTGAGCCCACCAGACATCGGCGTCGCCAGCCTGGATTTCGACCCAATGTCATTTCAGTGCAGCCCCCCTAAGGCTGAATCAGAATGTCTGGAGAGCGGAGCTTCCTTTCTGGATTCATTAGGATACTCGCAGGAGAAACCGAGCTCCAACAAAAAGGATGCAGAAGCAGGTGGTAGCCAGTCTCAGACGCCAGGAAGCACTGCAAGTTCTGAAGCCGTCTCTCCTCTTCAGGAGAAACTGAGTCCATTCTTTACCCTGGACTTGAGCCCAACCGAGGAGAAATCATCCAAGCCTTCCTCATTCACTGAAAAGGTCGTCTATGCTTTCTCTCCAAAGATTGGACGGAAATTAAGCAAATCACCTTCTATGAACATATCTGAGCCAATTTCAGTGACTCTTCCCACTCGGGTATCAGAGGTCATCGGGACCGTGTCAAATACAGCAGCTGCGAATGCATCTTCTCCAGCCTGGAGCAAAAGTGTTGAAGACAGTGATGTCATAAATAGATCCCCCACCCAGGTAGTAAAGATGAAAACAAATGAGAGAGAGGCCCAAGGAGGATGTGAGTCTGAAGTCCAGCCCCTAGACCAGGGGGCTGCTGCAGAACTAGAGTCGCCAGGGAGAGAGGAGCAGGTCGTCTCAAGCGGTCAGAGTAAGGCTGTACCTTCTGGACAGACTCAGACAGGTACCATTTGTTTTCCTCCATTCCTTCCTTAAGCTAAGAGGGATCTTCAGTGCTGTGTGCCATCTGTGCCTTTTAAGAGAGAAATTTGCTCCACAGCGAGCCTTTAATCAAAGAGAATGTTTTTCTGGGTGGTGCTGATGGCTCAAAGCCCTAAATTAAAGTCAATCAAAGAAAAATCCCCCAAAGGGCCAGTGGTCCTGCTTCAGACCTTCGTAAAGTCCCCTTTTGTCTTTGGACAGTCAGAATTCCTGGATAATTTTTGCACAACTTCGTAGCTCTTGATTGTGTTTTCTAATAAAAGTACCTATATTATAGCCTTACAAGTTAACCAGCCAGCCTACAGCATCAAATGTAAAAACTATCCTTAATAACAATCTGCAGGCACTTGAAGCTTGTTTTCTGAGCAGTCTTTACTGAGCCAGATGAGGGACTTGCTTTTTCCCCCCATCTCTATAGCAATTCAAGAGGAGATTGCAATCTTTAAACACTTTGTTTTAGTTTTCCTTCTGAACCAGATTTGTTTTCTCCAGCATTTGCATGTGGGATGGAAGATCGTGGATTGCCATTTTGAAATATGGAAGGCGCCTGTTTCTTAGTGATCAAATGGGGAGTGTTTGGCTTTCCGTATAGGATAACACAAGCTACCTTTTCACTCTCATTTTTTTTCCCAATTTCCCACCAGGAGCAGTTACCCATGACCCCCCTCAGGATTCCGTTCCTGTCAGTTCAGTCTCTCTTATCCCACCACCACCGCCTCCGAAAAACGTTGCCCGCCTGTTGGCGCTAGCGTTAGCTGAGTCCGCGCAACAAGCCTCTACTCAGTCACTGAAGAGACCAGGGGCTTCCCAGGCTGCTTATACAAATTCTGGAGACATAGCAGTGGCTGCCGCTGAAGATAAGCTGCCTAGTTCCTACTCTAGCCTTACTCTAGATAAAGCCTATTTCCAAACTGATAGGCCAGCAGAGGAGTTCCACCTCCAGAACAGTGTATCTGGGAACTGTGACCAGCCTGGTCTAGATCCGGCCGCCACTGGGAATCCCACCCATGCCAGTGCAACCGAATCTGGGGAACCGCTCCACCAGGCAGACTTCCCAGGGAGCCATCCACATCGAACCTATTTACCTGGGGACCCAGACAAGGCCAGAATCACTGCAGTTCCCTTAACGTTAGACTCTAAGTCTAACGATGACCACCTAGGTTTCCCTGAAGACCAATCTGGGAAGACCAGTATGCCAGCTGTCTCCTTTATGGATCAGGACCAGTGTCAGCTTCGTTTCTACAGCAGCGATCAGCCTCCTTCTTATCTTGGTGCAAGTGTGGATAAACCCCATCATCACCCTTCAGAACTTGCAGACAAATCTCCCACACCTTCTAGTTTGCCTCGGGACAAAAGCTACCCTCCTTCTGGGTCCCCTGAAGAGAATACCAGCACGGCCGCCATGGCTTACCTGACAACCGCTCCAGCGACCGCTGAGATGAGCACCAGGGAAGCCAGCTGGGATGCGGCTGAACAAGCCACCGCAGCTGAGTTCGCTGCTGCCACCCTTCAGCGCGCTCACAGAACCACCCGTCCCCTCCCCCCGCCTCCTTCCCAGAGATCAGCAGAGCAGCTGCCAGTCATGGGGCAGGTACAAGCAGCCACCAATGTAGGATTAAATAATTCCCACAAGGTAAGAAGGGGAGGGAGTCAGGGAGATGAAATGTACTTTTTCCAAAGGTATGTCACTTTTCAGCAGGGTGTGCTGTTGTTACCTCTGGGTCCGATGGGACGTGTCTTTGAAGTCCTGTGGCAGGTTTCCCTGAAACATTCCCTGAGGTTGGACCCTGCCCTTACCTTGATGCTGGTTTTTCTCTGAGAAAGAGGCGGTGACTCAGTGACTCTAGTTTATACCTGCTGCCTTTTCTTCCTAAAGCCTCTGGGCAGTTTCTTCACAGTACCTAAAGGAGATCAGGATCAAATAAGTCAGATTGGGGTTCGGGTGTCAGGGCTGCAGGTTGGTTCCCTCCACGCCATCCCAGCTCCATCACTGACTTGGTGTGACTTTGGGCAAGTCATTTAACCCACCCCCTGCCGATAATTCACATCTGCACAGTGAACGTGCTTTATTCTCAAGACACTTGTAAGACTTCTGCCTTGCAGACTTTTTAGAAATGGAAGCGCTGACAGTGTTTTAGGTCGTTATGTTATCTCCTTAGCATAAACCAGCAGGTTGTTCTGTAGTCAAGCACCTGTTTTGATGAGAGAATGTTGTATGCAGAATGCTAAGATTTCTTCTAACTTTCTCAGATTTTAGCAAAGTGCCCATGTGCTTTGTGGTCCCCTTGAGGTAAAAGGGCTTCGATCTCTAGGCTCTAGTGGAGGAGGCTGTTTCCAGCAAGTGCTTCTCAAGGACAGCACGTGTGCAGCCTTGCTGTGAGGATCCTGGTTGGCATCAGTTGCTACAGACCAGGGTGGAGTAGAAAGTGGGGGGAGAGAGTTACCGATTGATTTGAATGGCCCATCAGACCA
Source organism: Ailuropoda melanoleuca (assembly GCF_002007445.2). Lineage (NCBI taxonomy): Eukaryota > Metazoa > Chordata > Mammalia > Carnivora > Ursidae > Ailuropoda > Ailuropoda melanoleuca. The sequence goes on along the minus strand of NC_048225.1, from coordinate 23,934,183 downwards.
GTGACGTCATTACCCTGCCCTGATCTGGGGGCTGACACTGCTCGCTACGTGTAGCTGTGAGTCACTGCCCAAATCTCTCTAGCTCGAATCAACTCTCTTTGTTTAACAAAATGTTCTTGGTGTTGAGACCGAGCTAGACTGGTAGACTAGGTATATATTTTTAAGCCTGACTATACTTTATAAACCTCTCTTTTGAGTGTTTAAGGTCTGTCATAAATGAGAACAGTTTCCCAAAGATGGTCATGGCTGTTATACCAGGTGGCAGCACAGACCTGTTCCCCGCAGTGAGGGCAGATTGGCCTCCTGTTGTGTCCAGTGCGACCACACGGCTTGGGCAGTTTCAAGCTGCTACCCACATAGCCTCAACTTGTAGGTTACAAATTGAGTAGTGTTTGATTCCGCAGAGGGGGGCATAAAAACACAAGCTCATGATATATATGATCGTCTCTCAACAGGTTCAAGCAGTTCCAGCTCCAGAGAGACCACCTGACCCCAGAGCCATGGATGACCCTGCACCTGTCCTCGTCAGTGATGGCGGCGCAGCTGCTCAGTGTCCCGGCTCTGCTCCTGCTCTCCAGCCAAGCCTTCCTGAGAAGGTGCGGGAAGGTGCCCGGGCCCCACCGCTTCACCTGCGCGCTGAGTCTGTGCCCGTGTACTCCTGCGGCTTTCCTGCCCCGGTTCCCCCCACCAGGACAATGGAGAGCAAAATCGCCGCTGCCATACACTCCAGTAGTGCCGATGCTCCCAGCAGTTCCGGTTATCATCCCTTTGTCGCTGCTTCCTCGGCCTCTGTGGATGACATTCTGCCTTTACCACTTCCCATCCCGCAACCTAAGCACGCTCCTCAGAAAACGACTTATTCCACCTTTGCGAGGCCCGATGTCACCACTGAACCCTTTGGGCCAGAAAACTGTTTGCATTTCAGTATGACTCCAAACTGCCAGTACCGTCCGCAGAGCGTACCCCCGCATCACAATAAACTGGAGCAGCACCAAGTGTATGGTTCCAGGTCAGAACCACCAGCCTCCGTGAGACCGCGTTACAACACATACGTGGCCCCGGGAAGAAATGCGTCTGGACATCACTCCAAACCATGCAGCCGAGTTGAGTACGTGTCTTCTTTGGGCTCCACAATTAGGAGTACTTGTTACCCTGAAGATATCCCCCCATACCCTACCATCCGGAGGGTACAGTCTCTCCACGCCCCTCCATCTTCCATGATCCGCTCTGTTCCCATTTCACGGACAGAGGTTCCCCCAGATGATGAACCAGCCTACTGCCCAAGGCCCCTGTACCAGTATAAGCCATATCAGTCCTCGCAGGCCCGCTCGGATTATCATGTCACTCAGCTGCAGCCTTACTTCGAGAATGGTCGGGTCCACTACCGGTATAGCCCATACTCCAGTTCTTCTAGTTCCTACTACAGTCCGGAAGGAGCCCTGTGTGATGTGGATGCCTACGGCACGGTACAACTGAGGCCCCTTCACCGCCTACCCAATCGCGATTTTGCCTTCTACAATCCTAGGCTGCAAGGAAAGAACTTGTACAGTTATGCTGGTTTGCTCCCACGTCCCCGGGCCAACGTGACTGGTTATTTCTCTGGTAATGACCATAACGTAGTCAACATGCCTCCAACTGCTGACATAAAGCACACGTACACCTCGTGGGATCTTGAGGACATGGAAAAATACCGCATGCAATCCATCCGGAGAGAGAGCCGTGCTCGGCAGAAGGTGAAAGGGCCCGTTATGTCCCAGTATGATAATATGACCCCGGCCGTGCAAGATGACTTGGGTGGGATCTATGTCATCCACCTCCGGAGTAAATCAGATCCTGGGAAAACTGGACTTCTCTCGGTGGCAGAGGGAAAGGAGGGGCGGCATCCCACCAAGGCCGTCAGTCCCGAGGGAGAGGACCGCTTCTATAGGAAGCATCCAGAGCCAGAGTTCGATAGAGCCCACCACCACGGAGGGTATGGCAATGGACAGTCAGAGAAACCGACTCTCCCTCAGAAGCAAAGTAGCCTCAGGAACAGGAAGCTTCACGACATGGGTTGTAGCCTCCCTGAGCACAGGGCACATCAGGAAGCAAGCCATAGGCAGTTATGTGAATCAAAAAATGGGCCACCTTACCCGCAAGGAGCTGGCCAGTTAGATTATGGGCCCAAAGGGATTCCAGACACTTCTGAGCCAGTCAGCTACCATAACTCTGGAGGGAAATACATTACATCGGGGCAGGAGTCTCTCAGACTGAACCACAAAGAGGTGAGGCTCTCCAAAGAGCTGGAGCGGCCTCGGGCTAGGCAGCCTCCTGCCCCAGAGAAACACTCCAGAGACTGCTACAAGGAGGAGGAGCACCTCACCCAGTCAATAGTCCCACCCCCGAAACCGGAGAGGAGTCATAGCCTGAAACTCCATCATACCCAGAACGTGGAGAGGGACCCCGGTGTGCTATACCAATACCAGACACATGGCAAGCGCCAGGGCAGTATGCCTGTTGTGTCCCAGTACGATAACCTGGAGGGCTACCACTCCCCATCCCAGCACCAGCGAGGAGGCTTTGGAGGAGGAGCAGTGGGGACCTATGTGCCCTCTGGCTTTCCCCACCCACAAAACAGGACATATGCTACAGCTTTGGGTCAGGGGGCCTTCCTGCCCACAGAGTTGTCCTTGCAGCACCCTGAAACACAGATCCATGCAGAATGAGCCCTGGAGCAATAGAGTTGAAGCAGCCTCTGCTGGACAGTGGACTGTTCTATTTTTTTCAGTAACCAAAAAGATTAAAAAAAAAAAAAAAAAGCTACAAACCCCCCCAACCACATTAAAAAAATAAAAAAACAACCAAGAAAAATCACCATCTTTTTCCCCTTCCCTGCTTCATTACCATCTCTTCCATCTCTAGACTGTGATTTTTGTCATTAAAAGAGATCTGAATGATTGTAAAGCACTGTGTTGAAAACCTAGTGAAGAAATTTGTCACAGACCATACTTGCCATATGGGGCTAATTTGTCAGAGCCTGAGGACTGCCTTTAACTGAATTTGAATTTACCTTTGTCCTTCTTAGTACTTGCTACATAGCGCAGAGCGGTTTATGTCTAGTTCCTGGTAGGCTTTTGCATTTCTGTTGCATTTCTACTAACTTTCTCAGTAGCCATGCAGCTTGCCCAGGTCGACACTCGGTTTTTGTCACTTTATTCTCCCTTACTTTGAAGGGTCTCGTGCGTTAAATTAGAAGGGAGAAAAACTTCTCCCTTATCCTTCAGATGAGTCTGTCAGACAATTAGCACATTATAATTTTAAAAATCTATAAAGGAATGAAGACTTTAAGCATCCAGTAAAGAGCCATCATAAAACGCCAGGCCATTTAGACCCAGGCTGAACCCTGTTCTTGACATTCTTGCTTCTCAGAGTCATTCCTCGCGGTTTGGTGAGCAGGCTGACGTCAACTGCAAAGGGATTCTAAAGTCAGGAGTAAAGAAGCTTCTTACAGAAGTCAGTGAACCTCCCTGGCACCATTAAAACCCCTGTCAGTGCTTCTAACGTTGCCTGCCTTCAGTTATTTTTTTTCTCGATAATATTTGGTAAATTGTGACCCTAGTAAAACATTTCATGCCGTTTGTTCTCCTAAAGCAACATTTCCCCCACCCACCCCATTGGGGGGGAAAAAACCCCCAGCATGACTTGACTGGATAAATACACTCAATTTATCATGATTGCAAATTTACATGTTGATTTCTGTTTCTGAACCAGAGTACAGGTTTCTTGGGAACTCTTAAAGTAGCTATGAATTAGTTGTTCGTAAACTGAAGGCCCCTGCAATAATTACACTCAGCGCACCGCCCCATCTCACCTGTTGGAATCCCGGACGGTGACCGTGTGTGTCCCGAGGAACCTGTGTGCCGGGCCCTTGGTCTGTCCTGGCGCGGTCACCGTCTTACTGTAATTGCCATTTTTACACCAGCATTTCAGGTCTAGTCCTTACAACCCCGTGGGCATGTTACATGTGTGGAATTCCCTGGACTTCCTTTTGAAAGTCGCATTCCCGGTCAGACAGCTGTCTGGCCTGACTCCACTCCCATCTTCTCAGCAGCCCCCCCCACCCCCTCAGCCACACAGCACCAGATCATCCAGGCTGTCCTGTATTTACAACAAGTTTAGGTTGTCATTGCATTCCATGACTCTCAATAATACTTGAGTTTTATACGTTCACATGTTTTAAAAGCTCAGTTTGTAGAAGACACTAGGAGAATTTCATTCCATTTACCGGATGATTGCTGCTCTGGCTTTTTAAAACTTGGAATTAACTTTTCTTTAGAGCAAAGGAAGAAATCTTTTAGGAGGCTAAATTCATGCTGCTATTATTGCTGTGAAGTTGTATAAAGATTAGGATTCATGCCAGTTCTTTTTTTTTTTTATTTAAAAGAAAATCATGTGATTGCATTTTAAGGGTTTATATTAAGAAAAAAATAAAGTTTTAAGAACACATTTATTTATATGTGGAAATACTATACTATTAGATTTTCTTGTGTTTCCCCAGAGTCGATGAGAGGAATTCATTCAATAAAGATCATGGTAGCAGTCTGGACATACTGACCTGTGAAAGGTCTGTGGACATGTCTCTCCATGAAACGCACAGACCCAACAGGCATAGCGTCACAGTGTTAGGAAACCTGATAGGAGACTTCCTTTTAGCACACAAACTCATCAGGTGCTGTACACAGGACTTGGATCTTTGGCGAATATGCAGCACTAACTTTTTTTTTTTTTTTTAACCTTAACCATCTTTGTGTCAAGTAGGCAACCCATTGCCCCTCTGAGATCACACAAGCCCCGTAAGTCCTCACCAGCAGCATGGAGCATAGAAAGGAGTGGGTCTGACGAGGAGGTACAGATGGCATTAGTAACTGAGAGCCCGGAAGGAAGCCACTGAAGGAGTCCTGTCCAGTTTTAATATTTGTGGATTTGTTGTCACACACATTGTTTACTCCTGAACCTAAGTCTATTTTATGAATACTAAGGTTAATTCCTCAAAACAATTACTTTATTAATGTCCTATGGGCTTAGAAATATCAGGTGAATATTTTGAATACAGAATAACGACTCAAATTACTGGTATAATTGTGAAACACCAACTTTGGGAAAAATCCAGAGTTGTTTCATTTAATGTATGTAGAGACGGCCTTAACTTTGGATTCAGTTTTTTGAGGGACTTTGCCTGTATCTTTCCCTTTCTAATCCTGGAGGGTAGAAATCACACGGCAGGTCACTGTGAGCTAGTGAACTCAGCACGGTTCACCTTCTGTGTGACCTCACAGACGGTAGTGTTCAAACTTTGATATGGAGCCTTATGATCAAGGAAATGGAGCTGCCTTATGCATTAAACCCATAATTTAATTCTGTTGGCATTTTTATAGCCACATCTCCAGATTTTATTTTTTTGGGCAAAACTCTGATGTCACAGTTCGGTTTGATCAAAACAAATATTCCCTGGATGTCTGGCCAGAGACTGCTAACAGCCCCAGAGGTGCCGTTTTCTTATTAATTTCATGTGAGCCTTATTGCTTACTGTATTCAGTTTCCTTTTAAACATGCAAGTCCCTGGGATGGTCCCACGGATAGGGCCTGCACATTTTTATAATGGCAAAGCATTTTTTTTAAAGGTTAGGGTCAGGTTGAATAATTCTAGGACTGACTCTGTCAAGAAGAGGGAACATCACTGTGAGTGGATATAGAAGGGTGGGTAACCACATTTGAAGCAGCAATGGATGCATCCAATGTAAATTTGAAATTTGCCCCTTGAGTTTAGAAAGGAGCCTGCAAAGTCCATATATCTGTTCCCAGCCCTGTTTGTCAATCATCCATTCATTATGTTGGCAAAGTATCGTCTGAGCAGTGTGTGTAAGGAAATAGTAATGAAAGCAAAAGTATGTCAGAAAGTTACTTCCAAATGGTTAGAGGCATGTGATTTTCAGTACTGTGTGTTACGGAAACGTCAGGAATGGTATATTTTAATGTCCGTGTGCACAGAGGGTCTTTTTTCCTTTTCTGATTAGTACTGTTAGTGTTCAAAGAATAAAAATGGTTGTTTTAGTTTAGATTCTAAGGTAGCAAAACCTGATTTTTCAGCCATGATCTGCATGAGAGAAGCATCCTAGGAAGTCTTAGATCATACTTTTGAGTTCTTAACTTTAATTTATATAGTGTTTTTTTATGTTTTAATATTTTTGTGAACTGGTGTAAATTGTTAATGCATATAAGCTTGTGTATTTTTGTAAATAGTTTTGTGATTTATTTCTTGACCCATATGTAAATATTTAGAGTCTCATTTCTTCAAAACTTATTTGAAGCTGAGTCGTGGGCTTGGGGTTTTGTTTCTTTGTTTTGGTTGGGGGAGGGGGGAGAGGAGAGATTTTGTACTCCAATAATCCAGATGGAGATATCTTGTGGTTTAAAGCAAATGTCCCACTGAAAGCAATTCAAATATCAATATCAACAAAATTATTTCAGGTTAAAACAGACTTCTTTGTGTATGTGTTTCCTTTTTACCTTAATATGACTATAAATAACAAAATGGGATAATCGGGGCTATTCAAAAAGATAAGTGTATAGCAGAGATTATTATACCAAATGGTGTATATTATTTGAGGGAAGGGGTTTAGTGTCTCCTGTTGATATCTATTTGCCACAGTGTGCTGCCAGGGGAGATTTTCCCCAGGTCAGACAGGCTCGATCCACCTAGGGCTGCCCTAAGGAACCCACACCCGACCGCTCTGACCTGACTCCCAAGCTGCCAGTTCCCAGGGAACCGAATTGGCTTCTGAGCTCAGGACTCTCCCAAAGAGAATTCTAAATAGCAACCATATTTCTAAAGATTCCCTCATAGCATCTCGAACATCCTGTTGACTTTTCAGAGAGAAATGACAAAAAAAAGAGCCCTCTCCTACACTCTGTGGCAAGCTGGTTTGTGGCGAACCCAGATAAAGAGAGTATCTCAGTGACACAAGTCCTGCAAGTAATCTAGCTGCCTGACGGTGGATCGGGAGTGGGTTTCTGTGCGAAAGTTCTTCTCAAAAACACTTCAGCATCAGACAAGATTTTTTGAAGGAAGAAAAAAACCCACGATATTCAGCTGTTGAAATCTTAGTTTTCCTATTGGGAGTCATAAATTACAAATCATTCTTCATTCTGAATTATTGGGGCCTTTTCCTTTTTGCCCGTAGTAGGAAAAGTTGCCTGGTCAGTACAGCCATCTCCTACGTACCTGCATGCCACCTTGCAGACTATAGGCAAAGGTACAAACTCTGCTCTCCGTGAACATTCCACACCTGAACACGTGTTCCCGTGGAAATGGCTCTGATGGGATTAAAGAAAAGACCTGTATGACATTTCCACTGGGTCTTCTTAATTTTCTGGGACTCTCATTTCTTTACCAATAATTTCATCACCGAATTTCCTTCATACTGATGAAAATATAGTACTTTTTAATTTATGTATCTGTCATTGAAGAATCAGTGGCAGATCCACTGGTGGCATTTGAGATTTTAGTTATTTATGGTTCTGTGGGAAAAGGCACATTTAAAAATACTGTGGACTCCCCATTGCAGTCAAACCGTGGGCATCTACGACCACCTCAACTAAGACGTTCTAGTTGGTCGTGTTTCTCACATAGTCGAGAGTGTACGTCTTGAAAATTGTGAGGTTTAATTTTTATTTTTAAATATTTTAATTAAAATACTGCCAGAATATGTTTTAAGCCACAAACTTTGCTGCCATTATACCTAAAGATTTATCACTTACACGAACGGATGACCGTAGTATAGTGATACCCTCGGGGACACACTGAGATAAAAGGAATGTTGGAGTGTTTGCTTCTGTATGAGTGCCCTGCACCAGTCCTTTCATAGTTTTGCTTTTTTTTTTTTTAATTTCCTATATTCTCTTTTTCCTTCTGCTCTACTTGCTGTTGTCTACAAACTACCTCTAACCTCTCACTTCTTCTAACCATTCAAAATAAATAAGCTTGTCAAAATGGTGAGCAAAAGAAGTTCTGAACTGGGGCCTGGAAAGATTTGGACTTTTTGTCTCCCATTTTTCATTACCTGGAGCTTCTTGCTTTTTCTCCTAACAAAGTGCTTAAGAGCCGAGTTTCAGAAAGTGGGATATTCTTGTATAAGATACTGAATTAGAAGGGAGAATGAAACCAAGACTGTGGGAGTGCTCCCTGCATGCGACATTCTGTGAGAAAGCTGTATGATTAGACACCGGCATTTTCCCAGTTAATAATCGCAGAGTTTCTCTGTGTGAGTCCCCAGAAGACCTCGAGCATCCACCCTGAACTCCAGTGGGAAGGAAGAGAAGAGCGTCATGCACACAGACAGCTTCGGCTTCCTTGAGTCATTCAATTAATGTTGTTTGTTTTTTTTAATTTCCTAAAAACATTTTGAAAAGCATCCTTAGATTTCTTAGATTTCTCAGCCACTCGTGTTTTAAACTGGACAAGTGGTTCTTAAACCTAGAATCTATATAAAGCATCTGGAAAGCCCGTTCAACATTAGATTTTTTGAGTACCCACCAGAAAGCCTGATTCCGAAGGTCTGGCCTGGACTCCAGAATCTGCAGTTTTAGCACCATTACATGTGATTCTGGTCCAGATGGTTGATCAATACTGATCCAGATAGCATCTTTAATAGCCTTTTCCGAAAGAGAAACCATTTTCTGCTTCATTTAGCTTTACCACTTGGTCTCATCTGTACCTCGGTTCCCTATCACTTCAGTGATACTAGAACACAAATTTATCATTCATTTCCCTGTCCCTGGTGGTTACATACTGAGCCTAGATTCAGTTATTTATAACAATGACACATAGAATTAGGACTAATTGAGCTGACAACATGGAAGACAATTCAACATCCTCTGAAACATGAAAATAAAACTGATGACCACAGCATTGATTCCAATTATATACTTACATATTCTCTCGTGTGGGAGACATTTAGGCTGGTTAGGAGGCACATATAGTTAGTTACGTATTTACTAGTCAGGCTGTCAGTGTTTCAAACACTGTGTTCGTGGAAAACAAGTAACTCTTAGAACCAAGTAATGCTTTCTCCTTTCTCACCAAAACTTTTACAAAAATGACTAGCACATAAATTGCTTATTTGGCTTTTTAGTTTTGTGTGTTTTTATCAATTGTGGGCAACAATATAGCCATGTTTTTAACAGCTATGGACAACTAACACTATGCTCTACTCTTGTGCCAGCCCGTTGGTTTATCAATGAAGCCAAGACACAAGGCTGAACCCTTTGCCCGCTGTCAAACAGCTTGTGAGTGGTGGAGCTGAAATTCAGACCCAGGCACTCTCCACGTGAGTTTATGCTCTATATAAAAGCAGGCTTTGAAGTTGGGTGGTTGAATCCTGACTGCTACACTAATTGTAAAACCGTCCCTGAGCTATGAAGCCCTTCTAAAACTATTTCTGAAACCCTTACTAAGCCACGGCTTTCTCATCTCTGAAACGAGAACAGTGCTTACGGTTCCCATGAGGACTAACTAGGTAATAGAGGTCTCGAGAGGGCTTGGGAGGAGAGCAGGTACCCAACAGCAGTTATCCAGGACACTTACTGTGAAATGGGGCAGGACCTTACCACAGGTACAGGAAAGAGGGCTCTATTATGCTTATATAATCGTATCATTAAGAATTTAATGATACAACTCAACTGAGACAAAAACTGGAGGGTTTCACATAGTTCACAGACATCTTTCAGGAAGAGTCTTAGCGAGTAGACACGCAAGACCTAACACAGTGGTTAAAATGAAACCAGGGTGAAGCTTGGAGCGTGTCATGGTAGGGAAGAAAGTCCTTGTTTTGTGAAAATATCTTGCAGCTGTTTGGTGGAAACCTTTATGTAGAGAGCACTGACGATTACGGAATCCTGTCTACCTTCGCCATTAGAGTGACGTGCTCTCCACGTCATTCTAGTAAAGCTGATGGCTCTGCAGTTCAGGGAAATGGTCTTAGGAACAGTTGTGAGCTATGCCTTCTCTGCAGGCCTCACTCTATTCTCCCGCCCAACCGCCCGCGGGCCGGTGATACACACTGCGGCAGAACACAAGCAGCACTCTGCTCTCACGCGGCAGGGTGGGGTGGGGGATACGGCTTCGCAGGAGCTGCTCAAGACCGGTGGCTTCGACCGTCTCTCCAGTTTTGAATGGGAATACTTGGTAAATAACAAAGGGCCTTCCCCTTATTCCTAAACACAAATACATTTTTCCTGATTCAACGTGTGTGAAAGCAAAATGACCAGCCAGAGAAGAGAGTGATTGGACTGATGGTAACTAATCAATCTAACAATTTATTGATCAATTATCAGGTGCCAGGCTATTCTAAGTTTTTTTTTTTACATATTAATATAACTCAGTCTTCCTAACAATTACGTGAAGTCGCATTATTACTTCTGTTGCCACTTTACAGATCATGAAACTGAGGCCCAGAGAGTTTAAGTAATGCGCCTGAGTGCACACCTCCGAGGTGAAGTGGGATTCTGGCCCAAGCTCTCAGACTCTGAAGCCTGTAGTTGTTTGTTTTTTTAGAGAGAGAGCCCAGGATGGGGTGGGGTGGGGGGTGGTAGAGGGAGTGCGGGGGAGAGAATCTTAAGCAGACTCCCTGCTGAGTGTGGAGCCCAAGGCAGGGCTCAGTCTCACTACCCTGAGATCATGACCTGAGCTGAGATCAAGAGTCGGACACTTAACCAATGGACCCCCCCACCCAGGCACCCCTGAAGCTGTAATTTTTCTCACTGTGCTATGCCACCTGCCCAAGTGGATCTTCAAAGATTATGAACACCCAAACACAGAAGTGGGGAAGACACCATGCTACTAATTTGCAGGGAATTAACGCCTCCCTATCAGGCTGGGCTAGTACCTTAACCAAATCTCAGTACCTTAACACAAAACAGGTGTATTTCCTGCTCAGGCAAAATCGGCTGCAGACCCAGTGACTGTCCTGGGCGGCGGTCCTCTGTGAGGCCCCTCAGCCCTTCCGGGTGAGGGCGGCTTCCCCATCCTTTAGCTTCATCATCTGAAGCATTTTCCTGGGAGGCTGTGGCAGGAAGGAGAGCCCCTCAGGGTCTTGCACAAGTAGTTACAATGTGGCCCAGAAGTAACTCAGGCTGTCCCTGCTTAGAGCTCATGAGCCAGAACTAGGTTCAAGGCCCTGCCCAAACATGGGGAAGGAGGCAAGTTGAAAGCAGTCTGCCATGTGCCGGGAAGGAGAGCCCAGGAAGGAGAGCCCAGCAGGGTAGCAGCGAGCAGCACCAGCCCCTGCCACTCCACCGGGCTCTCCTCTCCGCTTCTCCCACCGCGGTAGTTACAGACAACCCTGTCACAGTCTGGGAAAATACTGCTGTGGTTAAAGGCCCCTGAGACAGGTTCAAGGAATAACAGTTCTTTGGACAAAAATTGAGGGGCAGCGTCGGGCTGGCAGGTTTCAAGGTGACGTGTCCCTTTTGGCGGTCCCAAAATGGTAGCAAGACATTGGCCCTGCACCCACAGGTTTCTGACCGTAGATTGGAGAAAAGCCTCTGTAAGTAAAGCGACGGCATGACTTGCTCCAGTCCCAGAGACATGCAGGAAGGCTTGCAAAGGGCCCGTGGTGCTCCGTGAATGCTGTTTGAGAGACAAATACAGCCACCGTCCCTCTGCTCTATCACTGACCTCACTGACCTCCCCGTCCTTCCACAAACATACCAAGTCCACTTCCATCTCAGACTTACATTCCTCCCCCAGCAATGCTCAGGTCCCAGATGTTTATGATATTTGCTCTCTCACTTTAAGTCTTTGACCAGACATCAGCACCTGGGAAAAGACTTCCCTTGACCACCCTACCTAAAACAACATCCCCGGTTACTCTTGGTCTACTCACTCTGCTTTCCCGTGCTACGTATGTGATAGCTATTCCTCCTCCAGAGTTTGAACTCCAAGAACGCAAGAACTCTGTCTTGTTCCCTGTTAGATCCTAGTGCCTGAAACAGTGCTACAGCCATAATGTGCATCGGTATTTGTTGAACGGATGTACTGACAGGTCTCTGTTTTCCACAGTAATGCAGTGGAGGGAAGGCACTCAGAAACCCTTCGTTTGGGTACTGGGATAAAACAGATGATCTTTCTTCATCGGCAGGAATGAACCCAACATCACTTGTCTGGTTGACTTTCATACGCTACAAGCACATTTGCCCTAGCGGTGTTGCTCGATGGCCCCAAAAGGAAAGCAAGGAGGCTTAGATGATCTCAAAACGCCGGGGTGACTGGACACCAGGAGGAGAACTAATCAGAAAACTTTTATAAAGGAGGTCAGTTCTGAAAATTGTTTGGAAATTAGTGAAGTGGAGTTACCTGGAGGAGAAGAATGGAGACGTTCTGAGTGTCCAGGAGGGCTTTCTTCCCACACTCCCATCACCCTACAAAGCACATTAGGGTGTGGGCCCAAGAAAATGTAACGAACCCAGGTCATGGCAACTTTGGAAGAGAAGGGAAAACTGAGGCTTGGATAGTTTTCCACAAATCTATATAGTGACCTGTGAACCAAGGGTTGGTAGAATCTAGGGAAACATAAGTGAGTTAGTTCCTGAATGAGCTCCTTCTTTAAGCTACATGAGTTTTGAAGAGAATAGCTAAAACATCTCACGATGTTCCCGAGACCATACAGGATAAAGTTACTGGAAGTCTTGAGCCCTGGAAGCCTCAAGAACTCTCCGAAAGTAATTGCCATGGATTCTGGATCTCACTGTTGTCTGGCCCCTCCTGATCTAGAAGCTCCCCCTTCCCTTGGTGGTCCTCTCAATGCCCCTTGGCAAGTTTTTTACACTGATTACGGTGGAAAATGGTTCTCTTCCTACCAGAGCTTATGATTATTAGGGTGCCAAAGGCTATCTTGACTTTTTGATTTTTATGGTTCTTTTCTTTAAAAAAACAAAAACAAAAAACCTTAAACAAGGAGGAGGAGCTTCCTTGGCGGTAGGCAAAAGCACCCAATGTTGGATTCAGAAGGCACTTTGTTACACTAATAACAAGCGGGTTTTCCAGGATAGATGGCATCGCTGTTCTACGTCAAGGTCATCTTGGCTCTCAGGGATGTTTCTGCCTTACACAAACAGGCACCTTTTGTCCGCTATCTTAGCTAATGTGATGTTTGTCCAAAGACCTCCTTATTGTCCAGGAAGGTACCTGATTGCCTGCCCGGCCTCCTCCTGAGCTCCTCAGCGGCATGTTCAGCGAACCTGTAAGCCACCACTACAGAGAAAGACAGGAGACCTGGAGTGGGAAGGCCACAAACATATGAGTCAGCCCAAGTGTGCACACACCTTTCAGAAGAAAAGAGTTTACACTTGTTCTCATTGACCCTAAATGGTGGAAGCAATCAGAAAGGGATCACCATCCAGCAAGGATATTGTAGGAGGGATGGAATCATTAGGTGGGTCATCAGAGCAAACCTTTGAAGCCCTTTCCAACCCGGAGGCTGTGTGATACCTGTGAAGTCCTGAGGATTGGGGGCCAATGCCACTTGGAGGTCATCCAGGGCTGCTGGCTCTGCTGCCCAGTGAGCACACTGCTCTCTCTACCGGCAGTGCTCTTCTTGCCCCTCCCTCTGCATGGCATCTGACCCTTCAAAGACTTCCAGTAGCACTTCGATCCAAACTATTCACTCTGGCCTATATGATCTGGCTTTCTTACTTCGTCCCGATCTCTCTCTCTCATTACAGTTAGACACTGGCCTCTTTTAAAATCTGCCCCCACCCCCGCCCTGGGTTCCTTGTATATGTTCTTCTCTGCCTAGAATGCTCTTCTAATGGTAGGTCCCTTCTCTTCCCTGTGATCTCACTGCATCAGAGAGGCCTTCCTTAATGTCTCAGTTTGAGGTAGCTGCTTGATCATGTCACCCTCTCAATACTCTACATAGCACTTATCACTCAGAAATTATTTGTAATTACTGGTTTATCCATTAATTGTCTATCTCTTCACTAATTTGTAAGCTCCATGAGCACTTTGCACACGGTATGTACTCCAGTAGGTTTGTTGAATGAACAAACGGACGAATGAATGATGTTTAGGAAGAAAGGGGTCACAGAAGCAATAATTTCAGAGAACTTTGTTATTTTTGCCCACGCTCAGCCCCTCAGGAGAAGACTGTCCTTTGTAACCACAAGGAGTCTCTTCCCGTGCTGTTGGCCTCAGCATGCCTACTGCGCAGAAATTGAAGCAGCCACTGACAGGAGGAGCTGCTTCTTTGGAACCAGCGCTAAAAAAGGAAGGGTAAGATGTGAAGGGCGCCACCCAGGACTTGGATAAAAACGTCATCCGTCTAGAGAATTCTCATGGGGGCTTGCCTCCACTGTGAGATTCCATAATTTCAAAGGATGATTTTATGATTTTAAATTTCCAAATCCTGTTTATTGGCATTTTCAGGAAATGGCATGAAGCACGTAGAGCCTGGCTTCTCTGTTCTACACACCACTAAATTAGGTGTCTCTTTGATGGCCAGAGAACTTGGATTTTTACTAAGAACTCTCCAGAAGATTCAGTGTCATCTGTGATTTAGGAGCCATCCCTCCAGTTTCCCTTCTAGGCCCTGTCAGTCCTGCCTCTCACCCGCTGCATGTCTGGGCTTAACCTGGCCCCAGGCCAGGGTCACCCAAGTATGGTTTCAGGATCTTCATTGTTAATGGGAGTCTCCCAGCCCCCAAAGATCACGTGATCCCAAGGTTTGTAGAATAAGGGTTCAAAGAGATTTGTTCGGTTTTTTCAGCTGTAGAATTGCTTAGATCCACACCATACCGTAGTACATTAAAGTCCGTCAGAGGAATGTTAATGTTGGATCACTGAAACATTTTATCCACAGAACATTTCTTCAGAACACAAGAAGCATTGTCTGGTTGAACATGATCTGGACGAGGTGTCAGGAATTTTTGGTTCTGGTCACAGCTTCATTATTATTATTATTATTATTATTATTATTATTTTGAGAGGGACAGAGAGTGTGAGCACACCTGTGAGGGTGGGGGGCCAAGGTGGAGGGAGAGAGAGAACCTCAAGCAGGCCCCACGCTGAGCTCAGAGCCTGACCCTGGGCTCCATCAATCTCATGACCCTGAGATCATGACATGAACTGAAATCAAGAGTCAGATGCTCAACTCACTGAGCCCCCCAGGGCGCCCCTCAGCTTCTTTATTAATACCAGCATGACTAAGGTATTCATGCCCACAGGATTCCATACCAACTTTGAGGATACTGGTCATGTGACTTTGCTAAGTTATTCCATCCCTTGAAGCCTCGGTTGCCTTATCTGTAAAATGGGCCTAGTACTTGCAGTCATGACTATTTTAGAAATAGTTGAGGGATGAACAAAGTGATTTACAAGAACAGAGTGGGGTGCCGTGGAAGTGAGAGGTGGCGGTGTGTCTAGTGGGATGTGAGAATTAGTCAAAAACTTCCCTAGAGCTGAAGGTTTTCTTTTTTCTTTTTAAAGATTTATTTATTTATTTTTATTTGGAGACAGAGCGCACAGAAGGAGAGAGAGCGAGGGAGAAGCAGACTCCCTGCTGAGCAGGGAGCCCGACGTGGGGCTCCATCCCAGGACCCTGAGATCATGACCTGAACCAAAGGCAGACACTTAACCGACTGAGCCACCCAGGCACCCGAGGTGAAGGTTTTCAAGGCAGACTATACATTTATAAACATTTATTATAATAGGTGTCATCTGTAACAACTTCTCTGTAATGGAACTAAGTGACTAGTTTTAGTGATTAGTTTTAGAAGTCAAATAGAATCACAGGCCTTAATAATGAAACATCAGCTCCCATTCACTTTCCAATTTCTACTGCCTCTCGAGACAACCTTTTACAATTTCTCTAGGTGTCTCTTCTGGTATTTACCACCCACTTTCTAAATAATGTGCTATTTCTTGATTTTTCCATGTTAGACATCATGTATTAACTTCCCACTGAGGATGGGGATGAACTTCTTGGGTTCATACTATGTCTGGTTACTGCCCCAGCCCTGCCCAACAGCACACACGCGTCTGCATTCCATGCGCGTTTTTAATTCTAGTTACAGTACAGAGCCCTTTAATCAATATCCAATATTTTCGATGTACTTATTAATTCATCCTTGGCGTCTGTTGCAGAACTGTAAATTTCCTCTCAATATGGTTCCACACATCGCATGCTTTCTGCTTCTGTGTGTTTTTCTTTTTGGAGACTGGGGATGAAGAGGTGTCCCCTGGAGCCCTTCCTCTTCCCGCTCAAATCTAGAACGGTGGTTCTCTGGACCTGCTGCACAGCTGTGATTGCTGTGGGAACACCCTTGACCTCTCTTCGCAGGGAATCCCTTATTTCCTGAATCCCACCTTCCTGTCTTATTTTATTCCTTCTTTGTGATGGAAAAAGGTGCAAAGGAAATAATTTTTGTGAATTTGTATCTCTGAAAAACATTTTTTTTTCCTACCATGCCCTTTTTGATGGTTTGGATCAATATAGAATTCTAGACCGAAAATCAATTCCCCTTATATTCTGACGTTCTTTTTTCTTTCTTTCTTTTTTCTTTTCTTTTCTTTTCTTTTCTTTTTTTGGTCTTCTGTGGCAAATCTAGCTGTTGAGAAGTCTGATGTTATTCTGTTTCTTGATCCTTACATGTGAACTATTTTCCTCTTTAGAAACTTTTATGATATCCTTTTTCCTGGTTTTCTGAATTTTAATGGCGATGTACCTCAGTGGGGGTCTTTTAAAACTAATTGTGCTGGGCATTCAGTGGCTCTTTCAAATAGGAAACATATGGTCTTCAGTTCTGGGGATCTAAAACATCTTTAAATTTTCATCTCAGTTATTTTCCCAACACCTGCTATTTGGATGTTGGAACTTCTGAATTGATCTTTGATTTGACTTCTCTTATCTATTTTCTCCTATTGTCCATCTGTGACATTTTGTTTTACTTTGTGGGACATCGACTCATTTAAAAATGAATCCTTGCAACGAATTTTTTTATACTTCTATACTTTTGACTTCCAAGAGTTCTTTCTTGGTCTTTGAGTGTTCTCCTCATTTATACCTTTTTGTTCTTGTTAGTGGATCCAGGCAGGACCTAGCTCTCTAAAATATTAAATGAGTTTTTATTATTTTTCTTCTCTCCCCTCCATTTCTTTTCCCCCTTAATTTTCTTTCATCTGTTTATTTTTGTTTCTGTCCCTTATGTTAGAAACTTTCCTCACATCTCTGACAATCAGTGGTTACTAGTTCAAATCTGAGTGAATCGTGTGCACGCAGCTATGCACACCCACACTGATTGGGGGGTGCGTTGAGGAGGCAAGGCTAACTGGCTAGTGCAGCAATGCAATTGGCAGAATAATGCCCCCCCCCAAAGATGGCTGTGCTCTAACCCCTGGCACTTGTGACTGTGTTAGGTTGACACGGCAAAGGGACATTAAAAGTTGCAAATCAGCTGATCCTGAGATAGATTCTCTGTGGCCCCAATATAATCACAAGAATCCTTAGAGTAGAAGACAGGGCAGCAGAAGAGAGTGAGGGGAAGAGATGTGGAGGCCAGGCTGGAGTGATGCCATGTGAGAAGGACTCAACTCATCGTTGCTGCTTTGATGATGGAGCCATGAGGGGCCACGAACCAAGGGATGCAGGAGGCTTCTAGAAGCTGGAAAAGGCAAGAAAATATATTGTCCCCTAAAGCCTCCAGAAAGGAAGACACCCCTGTTGACAGCTTGATTTCAGCCCGGTGAGACTCATGTAGGACATCTTAACTTTAGAACCGTAAGACAAGAAATACATGTTTTTGAGGCCACTAAGTTCTTGGTCATTTGTTACAGCAGCCATAGAAAACTGACATAAAGACCCACAAATGTTATAGCTAAGGAAGCAGGGAGAATCTAAATAGCCAGGAAAATGTTTCTGAGACCTGTCATCGTGGGGGGAACAAGAGGGCTCTGGAATTCAGCTCAATTTGTGGTGCCTGCTATGTCCATCTGGAGAATTCTGTCTTCTCAATAGCCCCAAGGGCATTCACTTGGACAGGAATGTGGGGCTTTCTAAATACTCCTGAACACATCTGACTTCTTTTTCCAATATTTTTCTTATCATTATTTGCCTCAGGTCTCCCCTACCTTTGAAGGAAAAAGCAAGGACATTTTAGAGTCAACATATGTGCAGTCTCCTTGACTGTTGATATGAGTTTGGGTAGAGAGGCAGCCCCCTGACTTGAGATACTGAGCAGTGGTCAAGCCCACGTAGGTCAGGGCTAAGGACCATGTCATGTGGCTCATCTTTTCACTCTCTTACTGATGCCTTTTGACGACCTGAAACTAATTAACTACTTAATTAATTCTCTTAGTTTTTGTTTATTTGAAAATGTTTTCATTTCACCTTCATTCTTTTTTTTTTTTAAGATTTCTTTATTTTAGAGAGAGAGCATGCACGTGCACACACGCACCCAAGCATGGGGGAGGGGCTTAGGGAGAGGAAGAGAGAGAATCTTCAAGTAGACTCCGAGGTGAGTGTGGAGTCTGACACCGTGCTCAATCTCGCGACCCTGAGATTATGACCGGAGCTGAAATCAAGAATTGGACGCTTAACCCACTGAGCCACCCGGGAGCCCCTCACCTTCATTCTTAAAGGACATTTTCCTTGGATATAGGCTGGCTTTTACTTTATTTTCATTAACTGCTTACCTCTGAAAGTTCAATTGTTACTCCCGTTAAGGTGATCTGTTTTTTCGCCCCTTCTGGTTGCATTTAAGATCTGCATTTTGTCTTTATTTTATTTTATTTTTTTAGTTATTTTACTATAGTGTGCTTAGATGTGGAGATGATGTGTGTGTAGATATACACACATGTACACAAAAATATAAAATACATATGACATATATTTTTAATGTAGTTGGCTTAGGGGTGTAGAGCCTTTTAAATCTATGGCTTAGTATTTTTCAGCATTTTTGTAAAGTTCTCAGCTGTTATATCCCTAAATATTGTCTCTGCCTTGTTTTCCCTTGGCTCTCCTGACATGCCAAGTGTATGCGTGTTAGACCCTCACCACACCTTCTCTGTTTCTTACTCTCCTACTTTCCATTGTTTGGTGTCTCCACGCTTCATTCTGGACATTTTCTTTTCACCAGTTCATAAATTCAATAATTACCTTTTCAGATTGATTTAATCTATTATTAAATCCATTGAGTTTTAAAAATAGACTTTTGTATTTTTCAATTCTGGAATACTCTTTAAAAAAATAGTTCTCCTTCTCTGCCAAAATTCCCTCTAGTGGCTTTTGTCATCTTAAACACACATGCATAGATACTTTAAAGTTCATGTCCAGTAACTCCTGTTCCTGTTGTCCCTGTAAGTTTGTTTCTATTGCCTACTTTTTCTCTTAGTTTCTCTTCTTTCCTTCTTGTGTGTTTGTTATTTCTTCTTGTGTGCTAACCATTACCTTTGAAAAATTGTTTGCTAAAAGAATTTGAGGACTGGAATAACATTGCCTTGCTCCAGAAAAGGTACATGCTTGCTTCCGCTGTGCATGTAAGAAGGCCAACACTTGGAGTTACCTAATCCAGTTCTAGACATTGAGACACCTGAATTGCAGTCTCCTTGAGAACAATCTACTGTTGTTCATTTGCTCCCAGGTCACAGCCTTTCAGTGACCCCAACCCAAAAGGAAGTGGGTTCATCAAACCATCCCTATACACTGGCTCACCCCTATGTTGGTAGCTCTGCACTCCTTTCCTGGGACACCAAACCCTACAAATGTGCCGCTGGGCCTTTCAGCCAGCTTCTCTGGAGTCAACATTCACAGAGGAGGAGTGACCCAGCTACGGGGCTTACCTCTCTGAGCCTCTGGTCTGTCTTCTAGATCTTTCCTTAATAATTCTTTGTGATCTTGGTAACTCACTAACGAGACTTAATGATGCCTTCAAGAGCAGTTTTTAAAAGATTTTATCTACTTGTAATATTTGTTCTCAGCAGGAGAGCTGTCCTAAATTAATGGATTCCTATCACCAAGAACAGGAAGTTCTCTTCAGCAGAGGGGCTCTGACCCCCTGCATTTATTCTATAACATTTAATATCAGACATTGTCCAATAGCAAGAGTTGTATTTGGGAATACCTTCGATGGAGAGAGAGAGAGAGATTCAGTATGCTGGTGCAAGAGGAGTTCAGGCTAACTTTGGACCACAGTCAGCCTCCAGTTGTAGCCCTTTGGGTCAAAGACTGGGTTGAGCAAGAATTTTTGTTCTTTTCTTTTAAAAAAAAAAAGGCTCTTAATGCTATAAATCCCATAGGGTCCTTTCAAAATGAATCATATTTATATAGATACATTTCTCTCAAGGTTATAAAAATATATTTAAAATATCTCCTAAAAGAGAAATATATACCAAGCCTTCAAACTTATTTTAGATTTAGATTTCCCCACTCAGGCAATTTGGAAAATAACTTGAGAATATTTTTGTGATTAAAAGAAGCTCTTCTGAGCTTCCCTTCATTACCTGACTCATTCATTAAAAATGCGTCATTGGACCTTCACTGTTTTCCTGTGCTAGGGCTCCAAACACTGGGAGTATGTGCTCCTTAGCCTCAGCGAATTTATAACCTAGCTAAAACCAGACAGGTGAAAACCATTTACAGTGATAAATATGCATAAGCTCTTATAATGAGATGCACATATATTATGGAGCCAATATTGAGAACAAATATTTATGAGTTATTCTGCTTCACGGCCTCATGGCAGTTCCGAGCTGTTGATCACCTTTGGCTTCCTCTGAGAAATTCAGAAGTACCTGGGTGATGTAAAAGGCTTCATTTGTTAATAGCCACTAAGACTTATGAACTAAAAAGTAATATAAAAGAATAGGCAAGGAAGCAGGTACAGGAATGCCGGGATGTGAATTCTTACTAGGTGGGTGACCTTGATGGGGTCGTTTGACCTCCCTCCCCACTGTTTACTCTTCTGTAAAATAAGGATGAGAGCCCCTGCTTTGTTACGTGCGCGTGCAGAAGGGCTGAGATCAATATTGCACTTAGAACATTCTGGGGCCTGGTAAAGTAGTCAATGTAAATTCTTTTTTTTTTTTTTCCTGAAGGTGCAATCATGGTTAAACATTTACTTGGGGAAATTGCCATATAAATAAGAAACTACTTTGTGAATTATTAGCAACAACACCCGCATCAAGAAGGAAAAGGGGAAACCCATTTTGTTCCCCGCCAAGAGACATTTAAGCAAATATCTTTCCTGTCCCCACTCAAATGTGTGGTGTAACTTTGTTCCTCTAAAATATCTTTTTGATTTTTTTTATCCTCACACCTGAAAGAATTGGCTAGTGACAGTTTTTACTGGCAGCGATCAACTTTCTCAATGTGCAGGGACCTGAGCTCCCGTGAAGAGAGTTCACTTCTGTCCTCATCACCTGAACTCTCACAGATGATAGAGCTGTTCTCCTGCCCAACTCAATCCTCTCTCCTCCCGCCTCTAACTGGAACTTTTGACTTTGGCTATTGCATTAATATCATCTTGATTATTGAGTCAACTTATTAAATAGCTTGGGGTAGAACACGAATAGCATTGTATTTACCAATTACTACCCACCAAAACGTTGTCTCTTGTTAAAACTTAAATTGACCTAAAGGAGTAAAAAGTACTTTCGCTAATAATGAGCCGCACTCACTGGGCAAATTTTTTTCTGCATAGCCCTTTAATGTTGATACTCTTAAAGATTTTGTCCTAGGGCTCGCTCTTTGCTTTCCCATTCTTCCTTGAAATCACATCCATGCCAAGGATTTCCTTCCCTCCTGCTTTGTATCTTTTGCACAGACCTTGTCCTGAGTTCCAGACATCAACCCAACTTCCTCCTGGACAGCTCCCATCTGGATTTCCCTCCACCCCTCAACCTCAACGTGTCTAAGGCAACTAACAATTTTCCTCCCCAAATTACACTGCCTCCAAAATTCTTTAATTATCTATCCTTTATTGATTCAATAACTCAAGCCAGAAACTCTACGGTTGGCCTCCTCCCCTTGCTCCAGCCCCACTGCTAGTGGCTTACCTCGGCTCCTCGTTTCCCACCTGAAGTATTACAATAATCACTTGTCTGGGTCTCCAGTTTTTAATATTCACTCCATAAAGTGCAACCAAAGTGACCAATCTGATTATGTCCTATCTCTGCTTAGGTTCTTAGTCGATGGTGTCAGTGTTTTCCAACTGTTGGAAAAGTGTGTATAAGCATGACCCAGGCATCTTGTAAATCTGTGGGGTCCTGGGCCACAAAATTTCTGATTCAGTAGATCTGGGACTAAGGCTCAGGAACTGACATCTTTAATAAACATGTCAGAGTTCTGATGTGGGTGATTAGATCCCATTCTGAGAAACACTGTGCTGCAGGACAATTCGGTCCCCTGGGTCCGGCAAGCATGGTTATTATTTTCTGGTATGCGCTCCCTCTCTAACCTCATCTATGTCTAATTCCCCCATTTGTGTCCTAAAATCCAGCATGTGGTCCAAGGACCAGGAGCCCGGGAACGCCTGCATCTTGACCTGCCGCTCACTCAGTTTTCCTTTGAAGATCTCATTGAAGGAGGTTTTTCTCCAGACTATAACAGAAGTAAGAAAAATGCCATATTATTAATCACTCAGACTATGCCCAATACTCTTGAGTTCATGGTTCTCTTGTAAAAATCCAAATGCTAAACATGGCTGAGCAGAGGCTAAAGGGAAGGAGACAAGACACCTGTACAAAGCCGGGCCTGAGTTTATTTGCCCAACTGATGATCAATGGCGGGTCTATGTCCAGGCAGGAGACCTAGGAGCAGAGGACAAGGGTCAGTGGAGTCTGTCTAAGGAGACAGGCCTTATAAAAGTATGCTTATTGCATGGGGGCATAAAGTTTAAGAGAAGTACCATGCACGGCTCGTGATCTTGAAGCCACAGTAACTGCTCACTAGTAAAAGGCAGCTAATTTCTCTTCCCTTATTTTAGGGGAGGGGTCTTGGAAGGGGGAGCATCGGGCAGAGACTGGGGTCTTGGGAAGAGAGCAAACACTTGTTGCTCCCCGGCTGCTGGAGGAAGGACGGAGTCAGCCACCCAAGGACAGAGCTCCATACTCCTTGCCACCAGACTCTTTGGAACACGAGAAAGAAAATATATTTGGGCAAAGACGATTCTTTGCAAAATGGTAACTTGATTCAGGAATGAGATAAGGAAATATGAATTACATCTCTTAGAGAATACAAATGAGTTTCTAAGAAATCAATGGGAGTGTTTCCCAGGGTGAGATGCCTTATCTGGTTTAATTAAAAGCCCCAGGATTTCTATTTGGTGAGCGTACATCACCTCAGGCTTCCTTTCTCTAAAATTAAAATGCAGCCAGGGAAAAATTTACCCAGTCCTGGGAATAAAGAGTTCTAAATTCTTTCAAAGAATTTGCAGGTAGGAAGCACGGTTGTATATTTGAAAGTTGGAAATGTGGAGGAGGGATAAAAATTCATATTCTGGGGCGCCTGGGTGGCACAGCGGTTAAGCGTCTGCCTTCGGCTCAGGGCGTGATCCCGGCGTTCCGGGATCGAGCCCCACGTCAGGCTCCTCTGCTGGGAGCCTGCTTCTTCCTCTCCCACTCCCCCTGCTTGTGTTCCCTCTCTCGCTGACTGTCTCTATCTCTGTCAAATAGATCAATAAAATCTTTAAAAAAAAAATTCATATTCTGCCTGGGATAACATCGTGAGTGGATAATGCTCCATCCAATATCAGACATGTCTCCCTTCCAGGCAGGAGCTGGACTCTCTCCTGGTAACTGACCCAGACTTAGGACCAATACGAGGCAGCCCGTTGTCAGAGAAAGCAGTTCTCAGCTTTACTCATGCCCTTTCCAGGTCTGGTTTTAGCTGGGCTGGGAGTCGCGGCTCTTGGCTGGGACTGGTGGTTGTGATGAGACTGAGTCTGGGGAGTGGCAGCTCCCGAGGACAGCCAGGGTGTGAGGCAGAGCATGGAAAGTTTGGAAATCCAGTTGGCCAAGTACACACATTCAAGGCGAATTCCAGAGGCTGCTTGGAAGCCTGCCTTGCCTGGTCTTCGTGTACCTTCGTGAGCCTTAGTTTTTGTACTGCCATCTTGTCCCTCGAGCTAAGGAAGAAGAGGTGAGGAAGGCTAAAATGAGATTTCTGGAGAAACTCCAGATTTCCATTATACCTGTGAAGACAACATGCACATCAGGAAAACCTGGCCCTGCCACAGGCTGGCCTCGGACCTCCTGCCAATGAGCACACTTTGTCCCTGCTCAGCCACCCAGCTGCTCCGACTGTGATCAGGGGACTGGCATACCTGGCATGCCAGCCCCCAGCACCGCCATCTTGCCAAGAACAGGCCTCAAGTTAGCCATTCTGGCAAAAGGCCCACAGGCCCTTCCAGGGAAAGCTCTAGAGCCTGTCACTCACTTCTGGGGAAGCTGAGTCCTGGTCGCCTACCTCCTGGCCTTGGCACATTTAGAAAGGCTCTGGTGAGACCTACACCCCCAGACCGTGGGGGGCAGTGTGCAGGAGGCCAGTTCCATGGCTCCCCCAAATTCTAGGAAGGAGAAGACAGAAGAGAGGGAACAGAGATGCCCTGATGCTTGCTATCATACCTGTATTTCCGTATCTACATATCGGCCTCTCTCCGCCATGATTATACTCTTACTTGGTGTAGGAGTATCAGATCAAATCCTCGCAACAATTACATGTGGAAGACAGAATTATGACCACTTGCAGATGAGGCCTGGAAATGTTAAGTGACATTACCCTTCATCAATGGTTCTCAAACCTTTGCAAATACAGGACTCACCTGAAGGTGAGTTGTGACAACGCAGAATGCCGAGTTTCTGATTTAATAGATCTGGGATGGGGCCCAAGAATTTGCATTTCCAGCCAGTTCTCAGGTGCCGCCGCTGCTGCCCCTGGTCCAGGGCCCACACTTTGAGACACAGGTGCCCACGGTCTCGTGGGGACACAGGCGGTAAATGGCTACTGACCTGTGAGGAGCGCTGGCGGAGGGGCAATGTGCAGGTGCTCCGAAGGCCGGAAAGGGGACAGCAGGGCTTCTGTGTTGCACACGTCTGGGGTGAGGGGTCTGCCGCTATTACGCCAATGCCCCCACCTCCTCCTCTCAGCTCTACGTCTGGAGCAGAACAACTCAAGGTGTATCCTTTGGGGTTCCGTCAGAAACAGAAACCACACATTTTTACAGGGAAAATTTAATGTAAAATAGTATTAACTATTTATAGGGGATTAACTGCTCAGAGAGAGAGGAAAAAAAAAACAACTCTCAAGAACATCCTTAGGCAGGTAAATTATCCCAAGGGGCCCCCTGGATGAGGAGGAAGCTGACGAGGCTGCCACGGGCCATAGCGGGTCCTCAGACGGCAGACTGGCTGGAGAGCCAGGAAACCCAGCTTGCTGTTGGGGCATGAGAAGCCCGAGGCCAGTGGGCAGGGAGTCCGGGGACAGAACCTGCGGTCCCTCCCAGGGTGCCAGCAGCCCAGGAAGCCAGGCTGGGACTGATGATGACACGAGCTGGAGGATGAGTGCTCCTGGGGTTCAGCTCATGTGCTCCTGGCAGCCCTGGGGAAGCAGAAACAAGAACACAGACCAGGGAGAGAGGCCCTTCCTCCCGCAGCATCTCTTCCATGCCCTCCACGGAAGCTTGACATCCTGCCACATGGCGAAGGAGACATGTTCACAGAGTCCAGTCTCATTATCACAAAGTAAGGCATTGAAAGGTGAATTGAGGGACCCTCCATTGATAACCGCACCCACCAGGGATCCATTTACTTAGACTACAGTGTGAATGACCTTTGGGAATTGAGAAGCATGATGGCCTAAGAGAGGCATTCACCTGGTTGGGAAACAAGCAAAGTTGTCCTTGAAATACTTTCCATTCCATCATGACAATTGGTTGGAGGAAGAAGAGGAAAGGCGTTGCAGACAGAAAGAATAGTTCGTATGAAGGATCAGAAGGGGGAGAAGACCATGAACTTTCCCAAGAAGCCATTCAGGAGAGAGAACTGCGGACAGTGAGCTTTTCATCTTCCCAAGAGCAAGTGCCATTTCAACAGAGAACTTCCCTTCCTTGGGGCAAAATGGATGAGAGGAAGCCGCTGCCTTTCTCATCCTCACTCCTCTGTCTTCCATCCCCACAGTGACATTCCTGCTTTCCACCCTACCTGCTGCTGGCTCCCCTCCTAGCCCCACCCCTCTAGCCCCGCCCTCCCAAGCTCCTCCTCTCCTAGCTCCGCCCCCTTCTCTTGGAGAATCCCAGTTCCTTCTCATTTCTCCCCAGTAGTTTTGGGAGTCCCCGGGTTGGGATCAAGGCGTTTTTTCCCCTATTTCCCTCCTCTCTGGCTGTGGCTCATTCTGGATGAATCTTCTGATGCTGCCAATGCCACACCCGCCAGAGGCAGCGCCACCTCGGCGAGTGCCCACTGAGGGCCATGCCAAAGCTCCCGATGCTTGCTGTCGAGGGCGCGGGTGGAAACACCCCGGATGTGGCCGCCATTGTTGCCCCAGCAAGTGTTGGGAGGTCCACTGACATCCTGTCCCTGGCTGCTTCTGCCGGAGACAGGTGCTGAAGACTGCAGCCGAGACCCGGGCCCCAAGCAGCTTGCCCTCCCTGGCCCTGGGAGCAGGGACAGAAGAGAAGCTGGGTTTCTTCTCCCTCCAACACCAGCTCAGGTTCTTAACCAGAATGTAGCCTTTGCACCCTGCAAGGCCTGGGTTCCCTTCCAGGAGGCTCCGAGTTTCCTTGCGGTAATAGACCAGGGATGGCAAATGGGTATCACGTCATATTTAGCCTCCAGATGTTTGAAGAGCCTCTGGGCAGGTCCAGAACAAGGAGGGAGAGGCACACGGATAAATTGGCCAATGCAAGCCGCACCCCTGCAAATTGCTGGGGATCACCCTCTTGCCTCAAGCCTAGCACAGCCTGACTCCCACCACCAGCACAGCCCGGACCCTTCCTCCTGAATTATCATCTCACTTTTCAAACAGGAAGTAGCAGAATAAGGCTGGTTTGGACACAAAAGCTCTGATTCGTGAGCGTGCATTGGAACCACGGCCCATGCAGCCAGCTCTGGGAGGAACGTTGTTGACAAGCAGCAGCTGTCTTTTCACGGCACTGCGGTGTCATGTGTCCGAAAGGGCCACCTGGGTAGCTGACTCATTGTCCCTCTTGACTCAAGGTGGGTTGTGGCCGGACCTCTTAGGGAGCCGGATGGTTCAGCGCGGGACAGCGAATCCTCCACGTTGGGTCCAGACGCTGAGTAAGCGCATCGCCACGTGGTGCTAAGCCAGGGGCCCTGGGCCGGCTGCAACCGGACGAGACCCCAGGACAAGAACCGGACGGATCGGGTTGAACGCTGGAGGCTCTTGTTCTCAGCGGCGAAGGGATGGAGGCAGCAGCTTGAAATCTTAGCTCCCCAGCGGCTGTCCTGCAACCCTGGTGGGCCAGCGTGGGCCTTCTGTGTGGCTCCGGGGGGAGGGTGGCTGCACCGCCCTCAGCAGGGACGGAGGGCCTGGTGGCAGGGGCCGCCGTCCCAGGGACAGCTCTTCAGAGGGCGAACTGCTTATCGCTGCTGAGCTCCAGGAGCCCGGGTGTCGATACTATACGTCCCCCCAAACCGGGTGGAGAGGGAGCCTCATGGAAAGAACATGACCTTTGAACTCAGTCCTGGCATTGAACACCAGAGGGACACCAGGTCTCTGGTGTTCCTGACGTGTGGCAATCGGGTGAGCTCCCTCTGAGTTTGATTACCCCTTGGCAAACTTGGGACAGAACTCCAGAGGACTGCAGGAAGGACGTTAAGAAATGAGCTATGTCCCGTACTTAGCGTAGTGTTCAGGACATTGGCTGGATTGACCTATTTGACCGGAAACGGGGAGGGTAGGCGGTGATGGTCTCTGTGTTCTTTTGCACCCGACGTGTCTGATTCTACGAGTTTCAGCTTCTGTCCTGGAAGCTGCTGTTGTCCTGCCCGGGGGGGGGGGGGGGGGGGGACCTTCGGTGGACTCTTCTTTCAGCCTGTGTGTGGAGAGCTGCTCGCTCCTGAGCGGCCTCTGCAGGTCGTGGGGACTGAAGCACAAGTCCTCAGGACTGAGGCCCCAAAGGTGGAAGGAAGCTGGTCCCCAGAGGCCTGGGCAGCCAGTGACTCTTGTGGGAGGGAGAACGGGGAGACCAGGCAGCCCGCACAGTGGGGAGGGTCCTCAGGAGCCTGGAGCACGGGGCGGCCGAGGTCTGGAAGGAGAGCTTCCCTGGACGGGGCCTGAGAGGACCGAGAGG
This sequence comes from Ailuropoda melanoleuca, assembly GCF_002007445.2. NCBI lineage: Eukaryota > Metazoa > Chordata > Mammalia > Carnivora > Ursidae > Ailuropoda > Ailuropoda melanoleuca. The sequence continues at coordinate 23,905,845 of NC_048225.1, read as the reverse complement.
AGGACGGGGAGGGGCTGGAACTGCCTGGACAGAGGGGGCCTGAAGGCAGAAGTGTCTTGTCCTTACCTGTTCCAGCCAGGACGGAGCGGGGTTCTCATCTGAGACGGAGCTTTGTCCCTAAGCCTGCGAGCTCTGTCCATCATGGGTGGTCTCGGGCATGTGGGCCAGGGCACAGGGCTGGAGTGCTGCCCTATTTATCGTGACCACTGACTTCAAGGAGTGTTTTAAGCCGTGGGGTCAGGGACAAGGGGACCGTTAGGAGTCGTTTCTTAAGAGAAATGATTTCAACAGTTTGAACTGTGCACACCCTTCCTTGCCCCACGTCTCCCCTGACTTTGCCTGCATCGCCTCTCACGGTTGCTTGGCCTTCCACAGGGTTCCTGAAAGCAGAGGCACCTGCCCCTCCCCTTCTCCACCCCAAGCAGGTGCAGGGGGTCAGGTGCAGTTCTGGATGCCCCCTTGGGAGGAGTGCTTTGGGGAAACTGCCTGATGGGTGACCCCAAGGGGGTGTCCTATGCAGGGGGCCGTGCTGACCTCCTGTGGAAGGGTGTTAGCAGTAGGGCGTGTCTTCCGTTTGTCCCAGGTCTCCTGGCCCCTTCTTCCACTCCACGCGCCAGGCCATGACCTCAGACACTGCAGCCGTGGGGTCTGGTCAGTGGGAGGGGCTGCAGGAGGGCAGAGGTGGGAGTGGAATGAGATCATCGTATTTGCTTGCTGGGTTCCCTGTTTGCTGGGTCAGGTCGGCTGTGTCCCCTAGAAACCAGGGGTCCTGGCTGGTGAACTCCATCCTGCTGTCTGCCCGGGTTCAGGTAACTGCCTCATCTTGGATCTTCCGTTCCCGAGACTGCACTGTCTCTGGGCTTCCCCTCAGACCAGCCCCCACCTTGGCTAGTGGGTGTTGCATTAACACCCCTCAGTTACCCTGTTTGCAGGTACCGTCTGTTTCCAGCTGGGACCAAGGCTAATCACTGGGTGAGCCTTCTCCAGAATTCTCCGGGGCTTCTCAGGCCCAGTCTCTCTTATGGGTATGGATTCTGAGGCCAGACCATTGGCATCAGGATCATTGCTTCACCCTCACCCCGAGCGGTGACTCTGGGCACATGGTGTCCCTTCCCTCCGCCTCACTGTCCCTGTGTGTGAAATGGGCGCAATAACGGTGCGCCCTGGGTGGCCTGTTATGAGAGCAGTGTGAGGGGACACATGGCCAGCGCTGGTGAGACCTGGCTCAGTGAACCCGCCCTGTGGCTCTGCTTCTCCTCCCTGCTCGCCTCCTCCAAGCCTGGCACGTCCAACGTCCAGGAGGTGAGCGGGGTGGGGGTGGGGATGGGAGGCTGGCACATCGTCTCTGGGTAGATGTGCGGGGAGCTGAGAGTCAGGCAGAAGGCTTCCAGCTCGATGCCTGGGCCCCAATGAATGAAGGAATGTGGTCACTAACTTGACTCCTTTCCAGAGAACCGTCAGACTTTACAGCTAGAAGCATCCTTGGAGAATCTTGGTCTCCTACACTTTACAACTGTGGAAACAGAGGGTTCATCGCCTTCCCCAAAGGCACAGGGCTGTCACCTAGTGGCCTTCCCCTCTCCCCTTCCCCCAGTCCCCTACAAATGGCTTTCTGTTTGAGTTGGTACAAGCGTCTCTAAGGTGTGTGGTCATCGCACAGCCCTGCTACCTCGCTCGGGGTGGATAGACCGCTCCTTTGGTGATGCGAGGACAACAGAAATAAGAATAAATGCAGCCTAGCATAAGAAATAATCATTACTGGCCCCATTCTGACACGGGCACTTCGGTTTTATATCCTGCACTTTTTTTTTTTCTTTATTCTCTTAAGCACTGGCCCTGATAACCGATGAGGGGCAGCCAATTCCCCGTTTTCTGCAGACGGAACCTCCCCAGCGGTGGGCTCAGAGATGCTCGAGCTGCCGGCGGTGGGTCCAGAAGGCAGGGCCTGGGCTGGCGGGACACCCGGAGCCCTGGGGTGATACCTCAGAGGGAGCAGGGCCCCAGGAACCCCTGCGGGCTGGCCAAAAGCCTAGCACCGTGTGGATCCCAATGACACAGGAAGAGACCGTGTGGACTTGTCTCAGCCAGCTACCGTGGGAGGCCCCATTATTGGGCAAGCGGGCCTGAGCCTGAATTCTGCACCTAGGCTCCTAGCCTCATTGGAACTCGGGGGCAGGTCCTCACGGTTTGGGTGGCCTGGGCTCTCGGAGGGAAGAAGTTCATGGGTGGGTGTGAAGTGAGGAAGAGCTAAAGGGGGAAGCACCGTGCTGGCAGGGAGCAGCACTGAGGAGAGGGCCTGGCAGGAGAATGAGGGTGGGGGGACGGAAGGGCTCTGCATCTGTCCCTGAGCCCCATCTCAGTCACCATTCAGCTGTCTGTCAATCAGATGGTCCTCAGAGCAGCAGTCTTTGACTGCAGGAGGTCTTTTCCCTGTGGCGCCTGGGTGGCACAGCGGTTAAGTGTCTGCCTTCGGCTCAGGGTGTGATCCCAGCGTTACGGGATCGAGCCCCACGTCAGGCTCCTCCACTGGGAGCCTGCTTCTTCCTCTCCCACTCCCCCTGCTTGTGTTCCCTCTCTCGCTGGCTGTCTCTATCTCTGTCGAATAAATAAATAAAATCTTAAAAAAAAAAAAAAAAGAGGTCTTTTCCCAAAGAAGACGATGAAGATGACACACTGGGAGGCTTGGCGGCTCCCCGGAGGGGGAAGGGCATATGGGGATATGCATCCCTTCCCCCAACATGTAGCTCCTATCTCTGGGGCACCAGCTGCAGGGCTGGGGCAAGGGGGGGGCAGAGGAGCCAGGTGCACCCTGATCTGTTCCGTGGTCTGTTCCCCAGGCAGGCAGAGGGCACAGGCTCCTCTCCTCAGAAATCCCTGCCGGGGGTGGGGGGGCTGGGTTTGTCAGGCTGATGGAGGCCAAGGCTTGTGACCATGAGAAGGGGAGGAGGAGCCCCATTATTTGCCGTCTCTGTCTCCACTCTCCTTTGCTCTGATGACCTTGAAGAGCCTTTTGTTCCTCCTGTCCCAGTTCGGTTTCCATGGGAACAGGAGTGGCCGTGTGTCATCTCTCTGCTGAGGTGCCTGCCCCCAGGATGCCAGGAACACCTAGGGGAAAGGCTGGCAGAGAACAATAAACCATCTCAGAAATTACCCTGCAGGGCACTTTCTTGCATTCTGCCTCTGCTTTTGTCTGGGTTGTAGGTGTTTGGTTTTGCGTCCCCACTCACTGCTCACCGCTCACCGAGGGTACAGGGGAATAGGCGCTCTCTTCCATTCCGTCTGGATCTTCGGTCCTTAGCAACAGTCCTGGGCCAATTGGTGTGGTAATTGCTTCCTGAGGGATTCATGGGTGGGGGCTGTGGGCACATGAAGTAATGCTCTGTCCTCTCAATAAATCCAGATAACAACATAGGGCTCTTTGAGTTCTGGCCTCTCCCCAAATGTGCCACCTGACAGAGTGACTTCATGACAGAGTCACGAACTGCTCTAGATGCATTTTATTCGAACTTCTCAAAAAAGCTAATGGTACTCTTACAAGTGATCAGTCACAACGAAGTTGATTGATGGCCATGGAACTTTCTGGAACGGGCTGTGGGCTGCTCAGCAGGACCCTGGACAAGGGGACAGATTTGGAATGAGCAGTCTCCTCACATTCGTTCTTACAGAGCTGTTGAGAGCACAGACTCTGGAGCCGGTGTGCCTGGCTCAAATCTCAGCTCTGGCACTTAGGATCTCTGTGAACCTGAGCAGGGAACTTCGCCTGTCTGAGTCATACTGTCCTCATCCATAAAATGGGATGATAACAGACTCTATGTCATCGGCGTGCTGTATTAAATGAATGAATACACAAAAAGTGCTCAGAAGAGGACCTCCCCAGAGTAAGTGCTAGACATCTTATTATTATCATCATTATCCTGTTTGACTCATCCTGAGAGACATCTCTGAAATGTAAAGAGTTTTTTTTCTGTCTTCTTAGTACATAACATATGGCGTGTGCCTTACAGTAGGTTGTGTTTTCCATTCAGTTAAATTCATTATTGTTGTAATATTTCCAGCCTCTAGCACCATGTCTGGTAAATAACGAGGAGTTGATGTACTTTTGGAAAAACCACATCCTCTGGAGACTTAGACCTCCCAGGTGTCTCTCCAGGCCTTCCCCTCCTGGAGTCAGAGTGCTTAAAGGTATGCCAGTGTGATCATCAGTGTGGGCTCAGTGATGATCAGAATAGAAGCTCCATCAGGCAGACAAGCAGCTGCTGATTCTAGACGTGTGGTCATCTCATTTCCTTCTCCTTAGCCATCAGGCCAGATGTTTTAGCTGGCGTTTCAGTGTTGGGTGGGTATGTTGACTCATTTTGCATCACTCTGACAATCAGAGGGAGTCTTGTGTCTGGATTAGTAAGAGTTCTCCAGAGAAACAGACCCAAGAGGGTATGCACTACATATATAAAAGGAATTGGATCATGTAATTATACGGCTGGCAAGTCCAAAATCTACAGAGTAACTTAGCAGGCTGGAGATCCAAGAGGGAGCCAGTGTTGCAGTTCAAGTCTGAAGACCGTTTGCTGCAGATTTCTTTCATGCTCAGGGGAGGTCAGTCTTTTGTTCTAGCCAGGCCTTCAACTGATTAGGTGAGGCCCACCCAGGCTACAGAAGGCAATCTGCTTTACTCAAAGTCTACTGATTTAAATGTTAATCTCATCCAAAAAACCCTCATAGAAACATCCAGAATAATGTTTGGCCAGGTATCTGGGCACCTTGCCCCAACTAAATTGTCACAAAAATTCATCATGACAGTGACTTGCAGGGAAGGTGCCTGGAGTAAAGGTTCTGTGTCCTTGCCTCCCCTCCACTCTGGGAATGTGACCACGCCCCCTCTGCTGTGAAGTCCTGCTGGTCTGGGCTAAACTCTACAGTCCTATCTTCTATTATCCGCCTGACAACACTGCACGTTAGGCAGGAATGTCTTCATTTTTCCAGTGAAGAAACAAAAATCAGAGTTTAAAAGACTTATTAGTAGATAAGTCTGGGCAACTAGAGGATGCGTGACTCAAAGGCAGCCTTATCTGTCATTACCTCTTGCTTGACAACAATAGTAGTCATTACGGTTGCTATTGTTTTATTGTATTTATCACTTAGGCTGACTATATTTCAGGCACTGTTCTAAGCACTTTACATATATTAACATTTAAAATGAGCTCAGTATCCTAACCATCTCCTAGAAGGCTGCAGACAGATGTGATAAACAAGTCATTTGAAGGTGTGAAGCGCCTGCAGTCCCCATTGCCTGGGCTGCACCCCACCCCGCCCGCCCCCGGGCTCTGGGCTGCCTGGGGCTAGCGGTCTCTCTCCCACCTGCCAATCTCCTTCCCTGCTATTTTTACTGAGCAACTGATTAATGCCTGCTCAGGGTGGGCATGCCCACTTCGTGCCATTCATATCTCATCAGTTCTTCGCACCTTCTAATTGCTTCTGAGATTATCTCCTCTCTGTTCGACATGTCTGATGAGGAGAGGAGGACATGTACAAGAACCAGGGATGCTGTCAACACCCCGGGCTCATCTATGGCCACCATCCTGCACTGTCATTTTGCACCTTGTCTCTGTTGCCAGTAGCTCAGCCCTGCCATCCTCGTGAGAAATGCGAGCATCCTTAGCAGGACATCCATCTGTCTCTGGGTGTTCCCTCAAGGCTTGAAGTCCTGCAAGCACAAGGCTCCTGTAGGGTCTTTGTCTTCGCCCTGACTCCTGCTAGAGATATCTTTGTAGTAAAAGCCCATTTCTCTCGTGTCAGGCCAGAGCAGGGGGCGAGGGAGGCACAGGAAAAGAAAGGAGTTGTCCCATTGATTGACAGGCTAGTTGGCACATCTAGAGGACACGAGTCATTATGTGGTATGAGCAAGAACTGCTGTGAAGGCTGTGGGCGTTCCAGGGGGCAGGGGGTACTGAGGCTTGCTTCGGTTAAGAAGGAAAAAGGGGTGCTGACTTCACCTGGGCATGGAAGGATAAACAGGACTTTGAAAAGGCAAAGGGAGGGGAGAAGGAAGGCAAGAGGGACCACCAGGGAGGAACGGGATGCCCCTCAGACAGGGTTTCTCCACTGCAGGTTTGCCGGTGGGGTCTGCATCCCAGTGCTCCCATTTTCTCAGGGATCATCAGCTGCCATCCCTTCTCCGGGAGCTCGTTCCTCCCAGCGTTTCAACGTGCTAAGCCTCTAGCACCTGCAAACAACCGCAGACGTCAGAACTCTAGAATCAGCCCCCACCCCTCTCTCTCCAGGCACCCGCTGCTCTGGTCCTCTGGTCCCCTTCAGAGCCAATCACCTAGAAGGAGGTGTATCCTGTCGGCCTCTGCCTTCTGCCTTCCATGGCCCTTGGTCCCTCGAAGCCAGCCTCCCTCTGTATGAACAGTTCCCTGCGACAGCTCTTGCAAGGGACATTTGTCAGTCCTCACCACTATCTGGCTCTTAGCAGCATATGGCGGTATTCACCACTCACTTCTCCTTGAAGCGCCCTCTCCTTTGTCCCCAGGGACCCCAGGCAGGGGTTACTGGTTTGTCCCCTGCCTTTCTGACCATCCCGGCCAGGCTTCTTTCCCAACACATGTTCACTGGCACATCGTACCAGGGGCATGTCACGTGCAACATGTAGAAAGTGAAACTCACTCTTTTTCCAAACCTGATCATTCTCCACTAGCTTTGTCTTCATAGATGTGATCACCATACATCCAGTTGCTCAAGCCCAAAACAAGGGAGTCAGTCTTTCTATCCCTCTTCCTGCTCTGCCCACTCCTCTCATTCCTTTCTATTACCGTCCTCTTCACTTTACCTCTGGAATGCCACCAGTTAATTCTGTGTGTCAGCTTGAAGAATTAAGTTGACTTAACTCACCACAGGGTGCTCAGATGAAACATTGTTTATGGGTGTGGAATTAGCACGTGAATCAGTGGAATTAAGAAAGGAGGTTGCCTTCTCCAATATGGGAGGGCATCCTCCAATCCATTGCTGGCCTGAACAGGACTAAAGGCTGAGGGAGGAAGAGTTTGCTCCTTTTTTTACTTCCTCACTATTGAGCTGGACATCTCTTCTCGTTTTCTCCTGCCTTCAGACTGGGATTGGTACCATCGGCTCCCCCTCGTTTACAAGCATTTGGACTCAGACTAAATCATACCGCTGGCTTTCCTGGGTCTCTAGCCCACAGATGGCACATGGTGGGACTTTTCAGTCTCCATAACTGGGTGAGCCAATTCCTGTAATAAATCTCTCATATATATATATAAATATATATATTTATATATCTCTCTATATATAAATCTCTCTTTATATATAAATATATTTACATATAATATATATAAATATATTTACATATAATATATATATAAATATATATGTAATATATATATATATGAAGCCCAACATACTATATACTATATATAATACATAGTACAATGCATAGTACTATATACTATATATAATATATATAATATTTACACACATACACACACATATCTTCATATCTTATAGGTTCTGCTTATCCGGAGATCCCTGATATAGGTATATACCTATATAGATAGATGTCTCTGCGGATTTATTTCTACTCCCCTAGTCCAAACCACCAGCATCTCTTCCCTAGACTAATAATTCACTTCTAACCAATTTCCCCACATCCGTTCCTGCCCTTCCTCTTATTCTCATACCGCAGCCAAATTGATCTTTTAAAGAATTGCAAATATCATTTTGCAGCTGCTTTATTTAAAACCTGCCAGTAGCCTCTTTTTGCTGCAGACCAAAACCCATCCCACGACCCGGAGGCCCCTCTGGGCTGGCTCCTTCATACCTGACCACGCAGCCTTTTCCCTTGCCCACCAGCACTCAGGCCCTGTTACTTCCTCCCACACCCCAAGCTTGTGCCCTATTCCTAGCTTTTTCACAAGCTGTCCCCTATGTCTAAGGACATTTTCCTTCTACGCCTTTACCTAGCTCTTGCTTTCTTGTTATGCGTTCTCTCGGGGCACTCTGTTCAGAGCAGATCTCAAATGCTAATTCAGCATTAACTGTAGAACTCGTTTTCAGAGACCCCCCTCCTCCCCGAATGAGCGCTTCTGTTCGTCAGCCCCCTCTGCGGTGCCCTGACTTGGGTGCTGCACACACTAGCACCCCAGGAATCCCCCCAACACCCTGACCTCTCCGCTGCTGGCTGGCTTCATCCTCGAAACCACAAATCTGTTTGCTGCACTTTCTTACTTAAAAACTCTTCAGTGGCTTCAAATGGCCCACAGCTCTACTTGTCAATCATTTCCACTTGGATGAGGGGGGTCCAGGAGGTTACACAGAACAGCCCATGTCAAGCATGACGTCTCTCTGAAGTTTCACAGTGTGTTTTAAAAATTCATGTGAGGTCTGCATTCCAAACTATAATATCCATTTGACAAAAAATAGAAATTATGCTTCCCCACAAAATCCACACACACAAAAATGGATGCTCCCAGAAGCTGTCTCATAATGACTGTGGGGCGCCCTACACTGTCATGGCCGTCATGTGCTTTCAGGAACAGAAGCACTTAAGTTTGAGAAGGTCAAATTTGATGCTCTTCATAGAAGATGAGGTTGGGGCTCAACCCCACCCCTTTGGCCCACCTTTGGGTTTCCCACAGGTGCAGTGGATAGTCCCCATTCGTGCCAGCAAGTTCTCACCTCACGCACTTGACCATTTTCTCGGTGCAACGAGAGCTTCCCAACCAGTGTTCAAGGCAGCCCAATATTGAAATTTTGGGGATTTAAAAACTCTAGGGCAACCCTTAACTGAGGAGGGAAGAGAGTTGGTATGTAAATCGTCCAGCTTCCATCTGTGGGTCCTGTGTGAGACAGTTGGGTCTTCCAGGAAGAATATGCTAAGACATAGTTAGACGTGTGAGAGACTTAGAGGGGGTGGACAGATAAATGGATTTTGAAGACTGAGGCCGAGCCTGAAGACACCCGCCACTGGAGGCTGTCAGTCAGTTGCATCCCTGTGGCTGGTTCTGTCACAAAGAGAGATCCTTATCTCCCTTTGCAGAGGATGCTAAACAGCTGGCATTTGGTCAGGGGGCAAGCGATAGATCCAAGGCTTGACTGGAGGGCATGATGAGCAAACAGAAGGAGACTGGGTTCTTGTTGATGGCAGAAGTTAGGGTATACTTGAGTTCTCAGCTGCACCTGGGACAATGCCAATGGCCTAAAGAGGCCAGCTTGACTCATAAGGTTGATGAGAACCACAAGAGATGTCAGTGTCATAATGAACCTGCGATGGGCAACCCGAGGCCATCTGCCTCTGGGGCCATGTCAGAGTTCTGGGAACCCAATGTGGTCTTTCCCAATTCCTAGGGTCACATGAGTGACCACAGCTGATTCAGAAGAATCCAGGTCCCCAGTTCTGCAGCAGCCCCATATACCATCTCCCCATTTCCCCTGCCCTAAAGATAGTAGCACTGTGTTCCCAGGGCCAGGCTGCCATGTGGCTCCTGCACATCCCCTTTTGGGCCAGGCCCAAGTTTCCGGTTCTGTGGCTACATGCTGTGCCCAGCTGGCTGTCTTCCCTGTCTGTGTGGTAGGGAAGTGTCCCCACCCCTCAACCCAACAGGTGGTGGCTGAGTAGGCAAGAAGATCAGAGGGACCTGGGGAAACCTTGCCTCTCGGTGACTTCTGACATGGGACACCTGACTCCCTGCCCCTGATCTGTCCTCCTGTGCACAGGAGTCACCTCATTGGCCAAGACGGGCCTGCTGCCCAGCTATCCTGCACATAGAACACGTGAAGCATGACTGCATTTGGTCTCAAATACGTACCATGTAAAAGGCAATGGTCATTATGACCAAGTCAAAGGTCAGTAGGGAAATAGCCACTGTGGAAAATAGTATAGACGTTCCTCAAAATATTAAAAATAGAATTACTATAGGATCCAGTAATTCCACCACTGGGTATTTATTTACCCAAAGAAAAGAAGACGCTAATTCAAAAAGAGATATGCATCCCTGTGTTTCTTGCAGCATTATTTACAATAGCCAAGATATGGAAGCAGCCCAAGTGTCCATCCATAGATGAATGGGAGATGTGGTGTATATAGATATGTATCTATAATGGAATATTACTCGGCCATAAAAAAGAATGAAATCTTGCCATTTGTGACAACATGGATGGACCTAGAAGGTATACTAAGTGAAACAAGTCAGACAGAGAAAGACCAATACCATATGATTTTGCTCATATGTGGAACTGAAGAAACAAAACAAACAATCAAACCAAGAAAAAAAGAGACAAAAAATGGGCTCTTAAATACAGAGAACAAACTGGTAGTTTCCAGAGGGCAGGTGGGTGGGGGGTGGTGAAATGGGAGAAGGGTAGAGTAAGAGTACACTTATGATGAGCACTGAGTAATGTATAGAAGTGTGCAGTCACTATAATGTACACCCGAAACTAATATAACACTGGCTGTTAACTATACTTCAATTAAAAAAAAAAAGAAAAGAATATCACGACAACAAGTGAAATACTTGCCTCATTATAGGTGTCCCAGAAGAAGAGAGAAAGAAAGGGCTGGAAAATGTATTTGAAGAACACCAGAATTATGAGTTAATGCTCACTGTGGATCCCAGAAGGGTGTGTGTGTCTTGCTTACACATTGGTGCTGTAAATGTGTGAGTGAAAACATCACCATATATTGGACTTTTTCATGAATTTTGGCTGAAAGATTTTGCTGCCAAAACCTGAGATACAGCTTCCTGAGAATGGAAGAGTCATGCCTGATGAACACCCTGGAAATGAAAGGCGCTAACTCATGAGACACGAAGACCGTCCTTAAGTGAAAAAAACAAACTCTGTAGAACTCTCTGGAACGGTTTGTTGGAACTGCAGCCGAGTTGTTTCTGGATTATCTTCCAGAACAGCTTCTCTACCCACAATTAAATGGGGCTGGTGTGGAGTCAGGGGCTGTAATGCAAGAATCAACTCTATTAACTATTGATTACATTTCCCTCCCATGGGTGATTTCTTAAGTTTTCCTCCCTGGGAGCTCATACTGAAAAGAAGCTGGTACCTTCATTCCACGCATCTTTCTGCCCACCAGCTATGTCATAAGAGTCAACCGTCTTTCTTCCAATTGGTATGAAAATGCAAATCAATGAGGAGAATATGGAAATTCACTCTTTTAAGCTAGCTAGCTACATGTCAAACATCCCAGTAGAAACCAACAAGATGACATCAAGTTTAAAGGACTGTTTCAAAAGTGGAAATAAGGCATTTAGATGGGCAGTGGAAGTCAAAAGAAATTGCAAAGCTACAAAGTCAAAAGAACTCATGAGGAGAGCAATTCAGAGCAATGTAGATCATGTGACATGCAAGGAGAAAAATAAGCCGTATTCAGGAGGGAGAGAAGAAGGTATTAGCGTGAACCCTGAGAATCCTCTTGTTTGAGGATAGGTCCTCTTGTTTGGCCACCCTGGGGCTGGGATGCCCGGGAGCGAGCAGCCTAGTGCAGGAGGGACTTAGAAGGATGCGCTCTGCTTGGGATGGGTAAATGAGTGCTGCCTCATGCTTCGTGATCCTGCTGTTTTCACCTCATGCCTTTTCCTCGGACTTCTCATTCAGCATCTCCTCAGTAACCCAGAGGCTCTGGGAGCAGTAATTGTGCTTGTCTCTGGGAGGGTCTCCCCGAACGACCAACCCTCAGAGTGCTGGAAAGCATGGGGGCATTGTGAATTCCTTCTCTAGTTCCTTTGCAGACCCCTCCTCTCCAGCCCACCTATTAAATGAAGAAGTTCCTCAAGGATCAGTCTTCTTTTTCCATGCTCTTTCTCTGTTCAGTCTGCTCAAGGTTCTGCTTCTCTTCCCATGCTCTTCCTTCAAGGACGATCTCACCTGCAGACTCAGCTCCAATTCCCACTCATCCACTCATCCACTGATGACTCTGAAACTCAGAGCTCTTCCTGTTCTCAGCCTCTGAACTCCAGATTTATATATTCAAATGGCTACTTTTGAGTGTCCTTAGATGTACCTCAAAAGTGAACATGCAAATGCAGAGATTTGGTCTAAAACCATACCCATACCAGTCTTGCTCTCTCAACCGCCACCACCAAAACTCACCCCTACTCCAGGGCAGCGAGGCTCAAGGGATGACCCAACCATCCATCTGCTTCTGCAAGCCAGAGGCTCGGGTGTCCTCAGTGACACCCTCCCCCAGAATCCTGTCATTCTGTTGATGATTCCTCTTGCATTTTCCCCAAACCATCTACATCTCCTTGATTCCACTGCTGCCTCCTTAGACGAGGTTACCAACATTTCTCACCCAACTGGCCTCCCAAAGCATCCTCTGGCCCGTTCCAAGCCATTCTTTATTCTTAACCAGAGAGGTATTCTGAAAAATACAAATCTTTTGGTGATGTTCCATAGCTCTTAAGTTAACAGTCAAAATCTGTGCCACCTCGGTAGCCTTGGTGCCCTGCTGTCCTCCAGCCCTGGCCCCCAGCACTTTCTCTTCTCTCTGGTTTTTCTATGCCCTCCCACACATCATTCTCCTTCTCCAGCAATCTTACTCTTTCTCAAAGCAATGCCCACACTGGGAGGGCTTTCTTCCCTCCCCCCCCATCTCTTTCTGATTAAGCCCTTCTCATGCTTTAGACCTCAGCTCAAATGCCACTTTTCCAGGCCAGGTAAGATCCCGCTGTTATATGCTTCTTAAAATTTTTCGTTGTACCATATCTCTCTCACTCATGGGACTGCCCAAAACTGAAGTTTACACGATGTGTGAATTTAGTCCATCAATGTTCGCCTCCCCACTGGAATCTAAGCTCCTCCAAGACAAAAAATGTGTCTCTTTTGCCCACTGTCAGAACCCCCATCCCAAACACAGTGCCAGGCCACAGTGTCCTCACCCCTTGGCAAGGGTGCCCGACTGAGGTTTGCTCAGGGATGGGTGTATGGGAGGCCCGGACTACCGCTTCTGCAGGATTTCCCTCTGCGGACCAAGTTTCCAGTTGGGAAATGCTGCCTCCCTCTGGTCATCTGCAGTGATATGGGGGAGTGAGGGCTGCGGGGGACCTGTAGGACGCTGCAGCTAGCTGGTCAGGACAGGTGGCGTTTCCCCAGGTTCAAGATGAACGACTGTGATTCTTTTTGTTTGTTTGTTTCATTTTGTTTTGTTTTTCTTGGAGCATGGAAAAAATCCTGGGAACTGTTCACAATTGTAACAAGGGATGCAAGCCACGCCTATGTTTTAACGAGGAGGAACTCAGTAAAAATCTTCACAATGCTCAGACTTGTCCTCCACATGCCGTGAACAGCACACATCACAGAGGGTAAATGGCTGATAGTCCCCAGCGGGAAGGGTGTGCTGGTTGACCAATTCTCCACAGATTAACCTGAGGAGCATGAACATGAGTTGACAGTGGAGGATCCGGAGGTTTTGCCTGGAATTGTCGTTGTCTTTTAATGGTGTATTTTAAGCGTATAAATCATGAATACTGATTTGATGGCAAATCATTGATTTTATTTTACTTTTATTTATTTATTTTTTAAGACTTTTATTTATTTATTTGACAAAGATAGAGACAGCCAGCGAGAGAGGGAACACAAGCAGGAGGAGTGGGAGAGGAAGAAGCCGGCTCATAGCAGAAGAGCCCGATGTGGGGCTCGATCCCATCATGCCGGGATCACGCCCTGAGCCGAAGGCAGACGCTTAACAGCTGTGCCACCCAGGCGCCCCTATTTTACTTTTATTTTTTAAAGATTTATTTATTTGAGAGAGAGAGATCTTGTGCACACGAGCAGCGGGAGGGGTAGAGAGAGAGAGAGAGAGAGAATCTCAAGCAGACTCTGCACTGAGCCTGGAGGCCGACGTGGGGCTCGATCTCACAACTCTGAGATCATGACCTCAGCCAAAGTCAAATTTGGACACTTAATTGACTGAGCCTCCTGGGCACCCCAGCAAATCATTGATTTTACAGACAAAACCTGCATTTTGAGTCTTTTCTTTCAATAGTTTTTCATGAAAATATCCATGTATTTTTCCTCTAGTAACCAAAACATGGGCATTTGTTTGTGTCTATAAAACAGTTTAAGACAGTGGTCAATGAGACTAGTCAGAGCCATCCATTTGAAACTCCCATCCAACTTGGCTGTGGGCTCCCAATGGGTGGGGACCACGTCTTCTTCAATTCCGTTTCCCCAAATCCTGGCAGGACACTCAGAGCACAGTAGATGTATATTGAAAAGTGCTGAGTAAGTGAGTGAATGATTGCAAGTTAAGTCTGGCCTGAAAGGATGGCCTAGAAAGACTTCTGGAGACAACCTAATTCCTCTGTAAAAACCCTTCTCCTGGACCTTTCCATCAGAAAATGTTGTTGTTTGTTTTGTTTTCAAAATAACCTTATTTGAAAGAAATGGTAGGTTTAACCTGGCTGGGGGCTAATATCCTTGGAGGAGCCTGGGGAGGGGACATTTAGCTAACAAAGAGGCATGGAGCAGTGGAAGGTAGGAGGGGAGTGAGGGAGTCAGAGGGTCCATGATCCCATGATCGAAGTTGGGAAGGGGGGAAGCGGCATGAGAGCTAGATTTCTTTGAGTGTCAACACAAAGCAATCCCAATTTTCAGGATGTTATGCACATTGTCATACGCATGAGTAGCGCTTTACAGAATGAAATTTCCTTTTTAAAGTGAGAACTTTAAAGCCTTTGAAGAGACCAGTTTTCTCTTTCAGATGCTGTCTGAAAGTCTTGCAATGAAAAGAGCCTGCTATCTACCTGAAATGAATGTGGAAGGAGCTGGCAAGGTCAGTGCTATACAGCAGGAAAGCTTCTCGATATTCTTAAGGAGCTGAATGCAGCTTGACGCCCCGCCTAGGTGGCTCTGTGAAGCCGCTGGGCAGGCGCAGGGGGACCTGCAGGAGGGGACACAGGTGTGGTTTATGGTTCTTGAAGGATCCTCACACGATCCGATCAGTGTCTGATGCCCAAGGGATGGGCAATAATACCTGGAATGCATTTGTTCAGAATGGCTCAGAAATAGTACTGAGTTTACACCTTGAAAATATTTCTAGAGTATTTAGAGTCGGCTGTGGCTTTTGAATACAGCCAGACTGAGCAGCTCAGAAAGTGTCCCATTGTAGCTGATAAACTGTGACCCCCGGGGAGTGACAGGACCACACATCTGAGCCCACACCCTCTCGAAATAGAACCGTGTCCCGTCGGTTTGCCCCTCTGACAAAACCCTCTCGGTTGCTTTCCACTGTGCTTGGAATAAAGCCCGCACTCCCAGCCCTATCTCCCAGGCGGGATGGTCCAAGCTCTGCTTCCCCTTCCCCCACCCCAGCACATGCTACAGCCTACCTGGCCTCTGTCCCCAGCTTTTCCACCTCGGGACTCACACACCTGCTCTTCCCTCCGCCCAGAATCAGACTCTCCCACTGCTTTGCCTGATGAGTTCATTCCTCCTTGTAACCGAGTCTCAGCTCCGGGCACGTCCTGGGAGGAGGCTCCCAGCGTCCTTCCTCAGGGCCTTGACCTCAGGAGCTCTTTCTTTCACAGCCCTCACTGCAGACTAGTTCTCCCATTTGTGTCCTTTCCTGTCTCTCTCTGCGCTCCCCACCGGACAGCGAATTCCATGGGGCAGAGGATTCCGTCTGGCTTGGTTGCCGCTGAGTCCGCAGTGCCTGTTCCTTCTGCTTCCGGCACGGAGAAGGGGCTCAATACGGTTTTGTTGAACGAAGGACCATGTAGGAAAACGGAGGCAATGAAAAGTGAGAGAGCCCCTGGACATCATGTGGAGTTGGCCCGTGTGTTCTGCCACGAGATGGCCGATGAAAGGCCTACCAGCCCTCCCCTGAGTCTGGAGGGAAGATGTGGCCAGGAGTAAGTCCAGGTTCTCCTGCCACTGGGGCTCCACTGGGATTCTGGGACACGCATAAAGAGGAGCGGGCTCCCCCTCTCCAGGATTTTCTCCTTCTATCCGGAAAGACAGTGAGGGCCCGTGAAGATGGGGTGTGTGCGCAGGGCAGAAGTCTAGCCTGGAGCTTGATCTGAAGAGGAGGGAGCATGGGGGTGCATGGGACCCCCACACCTCTATCCGTCAGGGAGCGGTCTGGGTCCTGCTAACACTTCCCCTCTTTCCTGTCTGTCCTCCAGGAGTGGACCCAGCAGCCCCCGTGAGGGGAAGAGGTTGGGTGGGGGGTGAATTCCTGAGCGACCATGGCTGAACACTCCTTCAGGTTGGGAGAGAAAGCAGTTACCACGCAGGGTTCAAATCCCACAGGGCTGACTGCAGTTGCTCCCACGAGTGTGCATTTCAGAGGCGACCTGGAACGTGGCAGTGACATTCAGTGTGTGCACACAAAGGGATCCTAAGTGCACATACACGTCACCTACTTTCTTACTACCGGCAGCCTCACCCCACTCAGCCCTAGATTTTTCCACCTACGCTGTTGCCAGTCGCTAAGGAAGGAAGCTCAAAACGTATGCGAATGTGCCCAAATTCTCATTAATTCCTCCCCTGTGATTTGGGATTTTTGCCTCAACTGAGAAAGTTGAGGTTATTTTAGTAGTAGCTTCTCTGTAAAAGTAAATAGTCTCTTAGAGAAAAAGCAACGTTTCTGTTTCTGAAACTCCTCCCTAGACATTTATTTGCCATAAAGAAGTCAACATGCTTTATGGCTGGCATCTAACGGGGTCTAACGGGATGGCCAGGCTGTCACATGTGGGTCCTCGGCCTAGCACGAGCAAAGACTGGGCTTTCTGGGCCAGCGTGGGTTTTCTGAGGGTAACATTCAGGTTTTTGTTTTTTTTACTACCAATGTGTGTATAGTTCTCCTTCCCCAGATTAACATCTAGGCCTGACTGGCAAACTGCCCCTCGAGGGATCTATTTCTTGGCCCTGGATGTCGTGTCTCCTTTCTGATGCCGAACAATACTTGTAGGGCAGTCCCTGGCCAAGAGGCATTCCTGCAGGCAAACAGCCAGCCCTTCCCAGAGCTTCCTGACCTTTGCATACGGTTTCTATTTTCCCTCACCACCAAGAAGGTGATTCCCCCCTCCATATTACCAGGTAATTTGGCCCAGGGCTAATTTGGAGGCCCTGCACCCCCTTTGGCCTAGGTCACATGCACTAATCTGCTTATGCCTTGCTATAGACTGAACGCTTGTGTCCCCCTCTCCCCCCACCAGATTTACGTGCTGAATCCTAACCCCTAATATGATGTTATTAGGAGGTGGGCCTGTGAAGGGAACCAGGAGTCTAGGAGCCAGGAAGCGGGCCCTCACTAGACACGCAATGTGCCAAATGTGCCAGAGCCTTGATCTTGGACTTCCCAGACTCCAGGACGGTGAGAAATGTGTGTTTGTTACTCAAGCCAGCCAGCCTATCGTCTTTTTGTTACAGCAGCCTGAGCGGACCCAGACAGACCTGGTTACCATGGGCCGGCCACTGAACCAGACGCAGGAGACGCTCCCACGCACGCCAGGGCCACATGGTCCTTCGCAAGTTAGACCATTGCTTCTTGTTCTATATGAAAGTCCTGGTGAGCCGTTTTATCCTTTCAGAACGGTTTGAGGGAGGGAGCTTCAGTTAACCTCTTTTGAAAATCTGAACTGTTCCGTTCCCATTGGGTTGGCTAGAGCGGAAGAGAAGCCAATCAGTCGTAAACCCGCTACTGCTAATGACATTTTCAACAGAAACTTTTGGTCTTCACGGGAAAAATCCTGAAGCTCTGTGCCAGGATTAAATATCCCAGCGTCCTCTGCCCATGACCATCGTTCAGCAAGAGCGAACGTTTTGCCAATCACTGCCGTGAACGCAGACTGCCAGTCCTGGGGCTCCCCAAGGGGGTCTTGTAAAAGTTACTCATGATTGAGGCAATGGAGATTCTGAATATTTAACAATAATGCGTGTGTGAAAATGATTTGGGGAAAGGGCATGAATGGTCTAATAGGAGAACCCACGCTGCTTACATTCCTTGCTCTCTACTTTGCTACAGGCTGAGCCCTGACCCCGGGTCCGGCTCTCCTCAACCCAGTCTCCTCCCACCTGTGCCCACACTCTCACCTCAAAGGTCCTCTAGATACGGAGGCTGCATTTCTAGACTAATGAGAACAAGAAGGACACCTTTGCTTATACTGGTAGTGAATTTGAACAGGAAACCGGAGGCCATCTATTTAAAATGGGAAAGAGCGTTCTGTAACATCAAATCCACTTTATTGGATGAATTTTTTTTTAGCAGTGCAAGAGTGTTCTCTTTAATAAGATTGACAAATCTTACACAGGGAGAAAGAGATTTGACACAGCGGCTTAAGGAGATGCGGTTAGCAAAAAAAAAACAAGCTGAGCAGACTAAGTGGCTTCTTCCAGAAAGCAATAATTCCCCATCTAATCTCTTTTCACAGCTCATTAATTCTCAAGGCATCAGAGAAAGGTGTTTCCCAATTATCCTGCCACAGGAGAACACTGCTGGTGGGTGGAGGTTGACGTTCAAAGCACAGCACAGAAATTGGTGATCTGAGGAGGTGGGGCTCTCCTTATTCCTGCCCCAGCTCCGGAGACGTCCTGGAGGTGGGTGTAATGCACACCGATGGCCTCCGTATTTGCTTGGGAGGAGCTTGGCTCACAGGCCCTGCCTATTATCATCTGTGGCCTTGAGCAAACTAATTAACCTCTCTGCACTTCGCTTCTCTCATTGGTAACAAGGGGTTACTAAGAGCTTCTCTGTAGGGTTTGAGAATTACATGCAATCCTCCAGGTGAGGTGCCTAACCCCCTGCTGGGCATGTTGCGGGCGCTCCGGAAAGGGCGTATGTGCTGAGAGGTGTTCAGGGCATCTTAGGAGACAACAGGCAACTTTTGGGGTGTGTGTGTGTGTGTGTGTGTGTGTGTGTCTGTTTTTGGCAATTTCAGCACAAAAATTTCAAGTTGCTATGGCTCTCATGTGAGACCGTGGTGGAGGCAGGCTGGAAAGCAGGACCCAGTTGTTACAGACGGTGAGCAAGGCGGGTTCTTCCCAGACAGACGCGGGCTTTTTCTCCTCCAACAAGGTCAACGGCTCAGGCCAGGATCTTCAAGCAGCAGAAGGAAATGACAGGACATGGGTTCTGGTGGCACATGGGTGGTCTCTGAAGGGGAGAGTCACGGGCAATACCCACTCTGCCTGGCCTGGAAACAGGGTCCAGGGCAATGCTGTCAACCCCCATCACGTGTCAGACTCACGGGGAGAGGAGAATTAGTGGCAACTTACCTTCTTCTGAGTTCTCAGGGGCTCCTCCCTTACAGGGGACGATTTCAGAGAGGGAGGTCTTGGAAGCGAAGACAGGAGGTTAGCTCCCAATGCCTTCAGGGACTGACCTTTGAGATCCTGCTTTGCGATTTGGGAGATGTTGAAGCCTATGGGAGTTACCAGTGGGCTCACCTTACAGACTGGCTTAGCTCCACTCTGTGACCCATCGGAAGCGATGGGGGGCTCGGAGCTCTGTAGCTCGGGGCTGTGACCCACGTGTGGCTGGGGTGCAGGTGATCCACTGGAACTCTGGCCCTCATTGGACTTTACATTGAGTAAGTGCATGTTTACACGAGAACTTCCAGAAAACTCTCTGAACGATGTTTCTAACTTCAGTTGTATCAACTGCACGTGAAGAAGGGTTTCCTTGGGATATGAAGGGCAGTCTTCCTGCACCTGGATTTCCGCGAGGGAAAGCAGCGAATGTGACTAATCCCAGTCATGTGGGCTCTGACCTCTCAGGGAGCTGGGGTGTATTGATCTCATCTGCTTCTCTCGCCTCTACGGCTTCGATGATTGGCAGAGACATGACAGGGCCTGGGTTCACGGAGCCCACAGCACAGTTAGAGAACTGGAGAGTGGCTCGCCCAGCCAGCTGGGGGCTGTTTTAGAGGCAGGTGTGAAGCAGGCCCTGAGCTCCAGTCCAGCTGTGGGCTAGCTTCACCTGTGGTGTCCCCACCCTTGCTTAGCTGCCTCACTGAGGGCTGTAACCCGCAGGCACTGATGGGTTTTGACTAAGGCCGGTTTTAGATCTGCCTTGGGGTGGGGGATGGGGTGCAAGGAAATAGTCCTGCTGGGCAAGCCCTGGGTCTTCCAGGAGGCCCCGGGGTGAGTACCGACACCCCCACACTGAGAGTTCCAGCTGTAGCTCCTCCTACCCCAGCTGTAGCTCCTCCCACCCCAGCTGTAGCTCCTCCCATCCCAGCTGTAGCTCCTCCCACCCCAGCTGTAGCTCCTCCATCCCAGCTGTAGCTCCTCCCACCCCAGCTGTAGCTCCTCCCACCCAGCTGTAGCTCCTCCATCCCAGCTGTAGCTCCTCCCACCCCAGCTGTAGCTCCTCCCATCCCAGCCGTAGCTCCTCCCATCCCAGCTGTAGCTCCTCCCACCCCCAAGGCATCCTATCTTCATAAGGGACTGCAGGCCCTAGATGCCTGATAGCATGCAGTTCCCCACCAGGGTGCTCAAGGCTGCCTTGTTCCCTTTTCCATGGGGGGCAGGATTCCAGTGCATTCCCCATTCCCTCCAGACCTGCTTCCCCACAGAAAAAATGCCTAGAATCAAGATTCAGCCCCGTGCCCCGGGCAGGAAGAGCCCCGCTTGCTCCCTGTATCCCTGCCCCTCCTCTCAAGACCCAGGCCACGTGTCCAAGCACAAGGATCCCCTTCCTCTGCTGTGACAGCCCCCCGAGAGGCAGTTCCCCACCTCAGCCTGCCTGCCTCCTCTCTCACCAGCCCCTGGACCTAGAACACCCAGCCTGAGGGCATGTGGGCCTGAGGTCCCAATGCCGTGCCCTTTGCTCGGCCTCACCCTCTGCCTCACTCTGCTGCATCTCTCACGCCCAGGGAAGGCACCTCGTAGCCAGCAGGAAAATGCTTCCGTTATCGAAGGCCAGCTGAGAGCTGTGAAAGTCATAATCTGTGACTCCATAATTCTGTGGCCAGGAAACGTTTGCAATCTGTCTCCAGGTCTAGGTCCACTAATCAGGAGCCTGTCTGCGGCAACACATACCAGGCGCGCCGCGTTGACAGGACAGTCGGCACCGGCCGCCCGTCCTCCTGGGCCTCCAGACTGGAAAAGAAAAGCCCTCTGCAACTTGTCCTTTTTAAGGCTCTGCTCTGCTCTTTTCTCTTTTCTCTCTTGAGGCTCCCCGGCTCCCCGATTCTCCCATGGATTGCCTTCACCCGTTTCCTCCCTTTCCCTCTTCTGAGGCTTCATCCGGGCTCTCCTGGCCCAGCCTGTGGGGAGCAGGCCCAGGGGCTTCTCTGCTGGCGCTGAAGGCCCGGTCACCCCCAGGAGCTCCCACCCCCACTGTGCCTCACATCTGCCTCCCCCCAGATAGGGGCGCTGAGCTGAAGTCAGAATATCTCCGCAATGTTTGGTGGGGATGCTTATTTTAAGCATTTAATTCCTTGCCCCTCTGTTTTTCTCCCCCCTCCCGGTTCAGTTCTGACTGGCTCATCTTGCCTTCGGAACCCCAGCTTTCTCCGTGGATCACACTCCAGGCTGAGGCGGTGGAAGAGAGCTACAGTGAAGGTTATAAGTACTTTGAGATTCTGGGGCCGAAAGTACCAGAAAAGAACAGGTCACTGGGTTCTTTGTTGGGTGGGAGCAGCGGGCCACGGTGTGGTCAGGAATGGCCAGGACGTGGCTGACGAGAGCTCTACGTGTGCCCGGGGGTGCGATGTGGCCCAAGCCACCTTCTGAGGGTCACTCTAAGGATATCGGTTATCTGGTAGGCTACACGTGACACGCGGAACACGACAGAGGAGACACACATGCTTCACAGATGCTTACGGACCACTAATGAAGGGCCTGGTCCTCCATAGCTCTCAGGAAGTGGACACTGGTCCGGGAGCCAAGAGGAACTGCCTGCATGAGTCGCGTGGACCCTGACCCATGAGGTCTGTGAGCTCACCCTAGGACCAGGGGGTGGCACTTCCAGGTGGGCAGAACCCACAACAAGCCTCAGGGCGGTAGGAATGAGGGGCAGGCCCTCTCTAGGTGTCAGCCCCTGGAGGAGAGCTGCTGGTTGGTCTTGAGACCCAAGGAGGGAGGTGACCCTGGCCAGTGGGCAGAGGGAAGTGTGTACAAAGACAGAGGCCGCCCTGTAACTCTCATTGTGGGGAACCCCATCCCAGCCTGGCCCTGAGCCGTGCTGACAGCAGCTGGCAGGAAAGAGGTCAGCACCACCTCAGGGGCCCAGGCGGGGGCCACCTGCTCAGGGAGGCCTGAGCTGGGAGCTTCCAGGACGGGATACACTGTTCCTCCCCACAGAGCCTTGATGGCTCCTGGGCTCCCCAAACCGCACCCTCAGCTCATTCACACCCTCCTCCCCCCGCTCTGCAGCCGGTACTGGGCTCAGAGGCCAGGGAGAGGAGGTTCTGGGGCGAGTACAGTCCTCACACGGAGCCCCTGTTCTCCCGGGACCCACTCAGACCCTCAGGCTCTTCCTCCCCCTCGTGCTCAGCCTCTGTATCCAGCTCTGTCTCAGCACAGCCCCCTGGCAGGGGCGGGCTAGGGAGGTACTGGAGGAGCCGGCCTTCCCGCTTCATTTCTGCCAGCTCCTTGGCACAGCAGCTGGGCGTGTTGGTCTCGTACGTGTCATGGAAGGTGTTGTAGTCCACCTCATAGAAACCCTTCTCCAACGTGAGGACTGGTGTGAATCGGTGGCCCCAGAGCACCTCTGTGTCCATGTAGGAGCTCCGTGCCTGGCAAGTCATGCCTGCGGGAACAGAGGGCACAGGTGTTAGCAGTGGCCACTGCCAGCCGTCCATCGTCCGTCGGGTCCAGCCGGCCAGCGAGCCAGCCAGCCGGCCCTGTTGTAGCTCTGCCTGCACTAAGCACCACGGAGGCGCGAAGCTGAATGAGACAGTGCTCGCCCTGAAGGAGCTCAAGGTCTGGTAGAGGCGGAAGATTAGAACCCAACATGCGAGGTTCTGGAGTAGGCTCCTGGAGACTGGAGTGGATGGTTCTGGAATAGCCAGAACCAGGGACATGGTTCCTGAGAACAGCGTTAAGGTCTAGAAGATTGAGACACAAAAGAGGCAGGGAAAGGGTTTGAACAAAGATAAATTCACATGGAGCGAATGTAGAGAAGCTGACAGTCTTGTAGGACACACAGGGATTGTTCTGGGCAGACACGTATGGGCAGAAGCCTTGCTCACGCTCTCTCTCTCTCTCTCTCTCTCTCTCTCTCACACACACACACACACACACACACACACACACACACNTTGCTCACGCTCTCTCTCTCTCTCTCTCTCTCTCTCACACACACACACACACACACACACACACACACACACACACCCCTTGGCTCCTTGATGGCAGCATGCTCCAATGCCTCCATTCCCTGTCTCCTCAGCTCTTGCTTGCCTATGTTATTTTTAGGTGTTGCTTTCTCTCCAGGGAGGAGAGCAGATTTGTTTATGGATGAGGGAGCCTCTGTGCTTGGGGTCACAGGAAAACAGTTTGCTGATATTTAATCTTCCGGCCAAGGAAGGTACTGGCATGTGCTCTCGGGAACGAATGAGAAGCTGGCTCCAGCTTCCCAGGGTGGGCTTTCTCTGGTGGGGGCCTCATGCACACCAGACCCAAGTGCAAGGCTACTTCCCACCCACTTGTGCTCCAGTGCTGGGCACCCCCGAGGTGCCCCCCACACCGTAGGCTTGCAGCCTGCTCTCTGTTCCCAGGGTGTGGCCTGGGCCAGGCCCTTCCACTCAGTCCTCCCCCATCATTGCCTGGCAGAGGCATAGAGGCCCGAGCTGGGCATTGATCAGCCGAAACCCAGACCAGGTGTCTGCAGGCTCGGGGGCCTTAGGAAAGACAGCGAGACCCCCACCGGAACCTGAGGGCCACAGCTCCTGGAGGCCTTCCTGTTCTGTTTCACCCCTTGGGATGTGGCAGTGCTCCCCCCACCAGCGAGAGACACCCCCCCCGCCCCCGTGTCCCTGGCAGTCATCTTCCCATGCGTTTGGGAAGGAAAGAAGCCCCTGTAGGGGCCAGGCACCGTGCTTTACGTATGATACTCCATCGAATCTTCTAACCCCCTCAACGACCCCGTGAGATGTACTATGCTCATTTTGCTGATGACTTAAGCAACTTGCCCAAACACACATGGGCCAGTTATGGCAGAGCCGTGAGAGTCCAAACTTAACCTGCGTCAACAGCACATGCTCGGCTCTGTGATGTGGCCACCAAGCCACTGAAGTCGTGGAGAAGAGAACAGATGTGG
Organism: Ailuropoda melanoleuca; assembly: GCF_002007445.2. NCBI lineage: Eukaryota > Metazoa > Chordata > Mammalia > Carnivora > Ursidae > Ailuropoda > Ailuropoda melanoleuca. Next base: position 23,881,610 of record NC_048225.1, on the reverse strand, counting down.
GTAGGTGCTTTCCTTCCCTTGTCTCCCAGGGCTCCCTGCAGTCAGGGCAAGGGAGGAGTTCAACTAGACAGGGCAGGGCACCTGGGGGCCACTGACTTTGAAGAATACTTAGGGGAGGGACCAGTTCAGCTGGGTCACCATCTGATCTCTCCACGGTGGGGGTGGCAGTGAGGGCATGGGGTAGTGTAAGGCACAACTCTCCTGTTTGTCCCCACATCTCTGACCTGACCCCTCCTCTGTGGCCTCAGAGTGGTTCTCTTCTCCCCAGAAACTCAGCTGGTGTTCTGATCCCAAGCCCTGCACCAAGGACAGCGTGATCTGTGGGCCCCCAGCTCTGCCGCAGGCTTCCTGCATCCTGACTGTCCTTGGCCCCAGGGGCTCCCTCGGCTGCCACCATATGCTGCCTGGCCAGGCTCCAGCTCCCAGCAGATGGCCAAGCAGCCCCCTCCGTGCCAGTCCCCGGAGCCTGCTGGCGCCCCCAGCCAGGTCCCGCAGGCTCCAGCTGAATAAGGAGGTCTGTGGATGCCCTCACTGATTTTCCCACGCAGCAACCAGCTTCCCGAGAGGTGAGGAAGGCTTGTTTGGCCATCTTTGTGACAGGCCCCTGAAATTTCAAATATCAAAATTTGTAAGTGAAAAGACCTGAATCAAACATGAAACTGGGTGACGCAGCGTCTGTGTCTGTTAAACGCGGCTGGCGTGGTCCTGTGGTGTCGTTCCAAGAATTAGAAAAATATGTATCATTCTGAGCCTGAGTGAGTTTTTCTACAAGTGTTCAGTCTACTGGGTGAAGAGCAGGCAAAAGACGGCAAGAGGAAGAAAAGGAATAAGAAGCGGGGTGCAGGGTGCCGCTGGAGGGCTCCTCTCCCCAGGAGTTCAGGCAGCAGTGGTGGGACTGGGGCCTCGTGCTCCTGCTGGCCATGGGCTCCCTTGGCCTTTGAGGAATGGTGGGAGCTCCTGGCTGCCAGCTGTCCGTGAGGGCTGGCTGCTGAGCAGGGAGGCGCCGGGCTGGCCACGAAGAGGTCATGTGCTTGGGCACATGTAGAGGCAGATGTACTGTTTTCGGCTGGTCCCGTGTTCACTCAGCCAGCCTTCCCCAGGGAAGCTCGGGGCAGCCTTCTCCGGAGGGCAGGCAGCCAGAAGAGCTGCTCCCACAGGCCTGGGGCATAGACAGCTCTTCAAAAAGAGGATTCCGTGACTTTGGGAAACCTCGTGTTTGGGAAATGCCACACACTAGCCTCTTCTCACAGAGTGGTTCGTGGCACGTAGAGACACCACGAAGTCCTGCTGTGAAGAAGCCTGTGCACCCTGTTTCACTGTATTTCTCAATACAGGGGGAAGACACATGCCCCAGGATGGGGTGGGGCAGGGTAGCCCGTTGAAAGCAAGGGCCAGCTTTGGGGTCCCCTGCCTTCACAGGCATCCTGGCTCTATGACTTGCTCTTGGACAAAACTAGACCAATACCTTGCTTATCTGTGCCTCTGTTTCTCTATCTGCAACCTGAACATCATCTCACAGGGGGTGTGAAGGCATTAAGTGCAATGCTATATGTTTAAAGTTTAGAACTATGTCCAGAAGTTAGAGGATGCAGTAAACATTAGCTGTTGTTATTACTCTGTCTTGATTGAATAATGATACCCCTCAGATCACCATTACAGATTGGGCTGGCTGAGAATCCCAGGATTCTCCAGTCCTGGTGGCCTAAGCTCCCAGCATGTGGGAGGGTTCTGTGGCCAAGGAGGATAAAGTGTCTTACCTGTTGCCTCCACCATCCCTTCTAGAATGACCACGACTTCAAACTCCTCCTGATCCAGCTGGGCCCGAGACATCTCCCAGAAAGGGCTCTTCTCGTTGATCTCGTGGGAGATGATGAGTGGAGACACCAGGAAGAGACGGTCATCCCCAGTGTCGAAGCCCACGTTGATGTCCGTCTGGTTCAGGGGGATGAACTCCCCTTCTTTGGTCTGCCGGGACTTGATGAGCTTGGCACGGATGGAGGCCTCCACAATGTGGGAGTTGCGAAGGTCACCCACCCGGAACATGAGGCAGAGCTTCTCATCCCTCATGGAGATGACCGCGTTGTTGGAAAACATGAGGGTCTCTGCTCTCTTCTTTGGCTGACTGATCTTGACGAACATGCACCCTACCATGAAGGCATTGACGATGGAGCCAAGGATGGCCTGGACCAGGAGAAGTATGATGCCCTCTGGACACTTCTCTGTGATCACCCGGAAGCCATACCCAATGGTGGTTTCAGTCTCAATGGAGAACAGGAAGGCAGACACAAAGCCACTGAGGTTTTCAACACAAGGGATCCACTCCTGGTCACCAACATGGTCCAGATCACCCCGGATGTAAGCAATCAGCCACCAAATGAAACCAAAGAACAGCCAAGTGATGGTATAGACCATGGTGAAGACAAGCAGGTTGAAGCGCCATTTGAGGTCCACCAGGGTGGTGAAGAGGTCGCTCAGGTACCGGTAGGTTTCTTGGACGTTGCCATGATGGACGTTGCACTTGCCACTCTTTTCCATGTAGCGCTGGCGGGGCTTCTTGCCTTCCGCTAGCAGGCGAGTACGGTCAGTGGCGATGGGGAGGTAATCGCGGGCCTGTTTGGGAATCTTCTTCGGGTCCCTGGGAGTGACTCCAATCTCCATATCCTGGTTCATAGCATTCCTAGAATCGCCAGCCATGGCTGGGATGCCTTAAGATAAAAAAGACATCATCCGTGAAGGGGACTGTGCTGATTCACAGACACACAAGACTTCAAGGTCACTCCTGCCTCTGTGCTCTCAAAGGCTCTCGTCTAGTGAAGAGTGGAACCGACTGCAGAGTTCTCAAAGGCAGGGACCATGGTTTTATATATTATTTGCTCGTATCCCTGGTGCCTACGACAGGTTCTAGCATATAATAGCAGCTCAACAGTTGTTTGTTGCCTAAGTTAATGTGTAGTGCAAACCACACGTTGTGTTGAAAGGATTTAAGAAATCTGGGAGCAATTAAAAAAATAATTATCGCAACAATTTATTAAGTGCCTGCTCTCGTCCATGCATGATACACAGACTTGTCACTTGTTAAGGCAGCAACCGGTTGGAGTTGGAGCTTGATCTCCACTGATTGCTTATGCATCATGCTTATTTCTAGAAGTCTCTCCCCCTCCCTTAGAAGGTAAGCTCCACGGGGCACAGTTGTGTCTGTTTTGTTCCCTCATACATTCCAAATACCCAGAGGGTAGCCGGGGAACATACTGTGTACTCAAAAAAAGCACTTGTTGAATAAATAAATGAATAAATAAGAAAATAAATAAGAGTCCCAAAGAGGTAAGTGGTTAAGTGATACCTGGGCCACCAAACACTTACCTGGCAGAGCTGATATCTGGGTTCTTGCTCATGGGGCCCAGAGCCTGAGGTTTTTTCTTTATAACTCCCTTTCTCCTTTCTTTGTGTCTCAGATCTTAGCAGCAGACAGAAAGGAAAAGGCAGTGAGTGTCTGATTCACCATGTGGTCACTCCTGCTGTCTGAGGGGGGAGTCTGTGGCTGTCTGAGCACTTACTGATATGACAAATCGTTATGTAGACCCACCATTAAAAATCTGGACACAGTAATTCCCTGCCCTCTAAAAAACTGAAATGGACGAGATATTAATGCCTCTAAGGATTTCAAAAGGGCTGTAAACTTATATGTGGGACCAAAAACAAACAAATGAAAGCCAAATTCGCAGATACGGAGAGCAGGTTGGTGGTTGCCCGGAAGAGGGTGTACGGGGCGAGCGAAATGGGTAAGATGGTCACAGGGTACAAACTTCCAGTTGTAAACTAAGTCCTGGGGATGTAATGTATAGCGTGGCGATTATAGCTAACAGTAGCGTGCTGTATATCTGAAAGATGCCGAGAGGGTAGGTCTTCAAAGTCTTCATCATGAGAAAAAAATTATAATTATATGCGGTGCCGGATGTTACCTAAATTAATGGTGGTGATCATTTCGCAAAACATACCTATATCAAAGTCATTATGTTACACACCTTAAGCTAATACAATGTTACATGTCAGTTATCTCAATAAAATATCTCGATAAAAAAATAACTTTAAAAAAAGGCTGTACCATGTTTTGGAGTATATGCCGTACTTGAAAGAAACACCCAGACACCTGTAATCGTCTGCTGTTTTTCTGATATTCTGCTCACTCCCGTTGAAAATACTTTAAGACTCTGATGCAGCTAGGAAAGACCACGAGAATCTCCACAGCTAATATCACAGCTTAAATTTCTGAGCGTTCACGAGCCAGGCACTGTGCTAAGGAATTTATATCCATTAGCTCATTTATAATCCTCACAACAAAGGTATCAGAGAAGTACTGCTATTATCCCTCCAATCTTCAGGCAAAGACGAGAAAACTCAAGCAGTTTGTTCAGTGTCTGAGTTAGGGTTTGAATCTAGGCTTCTCTGGCTCCAGCCTGGGGTCTCCCAGTACCCACCATACAGAGGCCAGCAGACATTGCTGTTCCATGGCTCCTGCTTAGACAGAGAAGGTGGTCGCTCCAGAAAGTTCTAGGGGCTTCTGATCCTGGGGGAATTCACCTGAGGGGATGCTATGACTCAGCCCTTCATCTTTATAAGCAAGCTTGTCTTAATTTCACAGGTAGTCCCTCTCCCTGGAAAGTGTCCCTGATGGAACAACCCGGATGAATGTTCTATAAGCCATGCAGGAAGATTTCACCCATCGTGGAAACTCAGATGATCCTGGCAGACCTTTATCTTTGCTGCCTTGGTGGTTGTGGTGATTTCAAGGTAACCTTTGAAATATCATATTGAAGGGTCATCCGAAGGGCTGTTTGTCTCGGACGTCTGTTGGCCATTTCCCATTCTGCACAGGGCCACTTGCTCCCCGCCCCCACATGGCAGTTACAAAGATAAATGAAACGGGAAGCAGGATACTTGGTGCTCTTTGCAGAATCCCAAACATGATTTTTCTCTGCCCCTAGGTCGGAGACTGTTTACAGAGAACTCAGGGATGCCCAGAAAGGGGAAGAAATGCCGCTACTCCCTATGCCCTGGGGGCTCCTGGGGACCCCAGCTGTTGGAATCCACATTGGTGTTTGGGGGGCCTCCCCAAGCCCCTGGTGTTGGGCAGGGCAGGCCCATTGCTGCCAAGAATGAGTCACTGGTTAGGGCACCTGGCAAAGCACATTCTGCCCTCAGCTCTTCCAGAGAAAGAGCTTTTTTGCTGATTTTCTGCACTGTTTCCTTCTTTATTTTTAAATATACTTTCATATGTTCTTGTAGGAGAAAGCCTTGCACTGTCCTAGAGACGGAGAAAGGTTTTCTAGGACACCTCAGTCAAGATGTGAGAATTTTTTTGTGTCCAGGAGACAGGGAAAGGCTTCACTTCTGATTTGATATTGGCATCCATCCTCCAAGTGTGCTAGAATCATCGGCAGAAGTTCTTCCTCGCTCAGCCCAGGGTGAGACCTGGGTTCTGGCTTAGCTTCCAAGAAACGTGTTCTGTGACCCAAGGAAAAATAGTCTTCATTTTCTTTGCCTCAGTTTACTCTGTTATAAACCCCAGATAATATTTTCTGCCATTCCAGCCCTGGGGCCATTATGAGGATCTAGGGCAAGACTGTATGAATACAAACGTAAGTATAAATATACATGTAAATATATATTCATAAACTCTTCCTTGAAGTGAAACTTTATGCAATGCCCCTCTAAACCCTATTTTAGGGATGAGGAAAGAGACACAGAGCCTCTAAGTCAAGTATCTAAGGCCCCAGTGGGTCGCTTGCAGGGCGGGCATCAAGCTGACAGGTATAGAACCTCTCCTCCCCAGATTTCTCCCTAAGAGTAAGTGAAATGCCCACTCTAGACATCTTGGCCTCCAGTGCTGTGAGCCCATTATCTCAAAAGAATTTTCAGGGACAATGGAGATGAGCTTTTGAATCAGATTTTCAAGATATATTCTATTCATTTATGTACCCATTCAGCAAGCATTAGTTGAGGAACCGTGAATGTCCAGCTTCTGTGCTAAGAGCTGGAGATGCAGCAGTGAATAAGACGAATGCAAACCCAGCCTTCGTGTGGTTTATAGTCTAGCAACTTCCCCCTTTGCTCCCAGGTGTCTGAGCAGAACTGCCTGCGGGGAGAGAGGCGGGGGAGAGGCTTTGGGCTGGAGTAGGCAAGCCAAGGGTGACAGCTGCTGTCTGCAGGACCAGGGAAAGGCACTGGCGGGAGCAAATCCCATTAAAGCTCATCAAGCCTGGTGCTGCCGTTCATCTGGAATCCTCTCCTGTGTCTGGGACTAGGAAGCCGTGCCCAGACATGATTAGAACTCTTGGGAAGACAGAGCCTGAAGCCCAGCAGAGTGGTTTAAACTCTTTGATATAGAAACACAAATGGAGAAAGAATCAAAAGAGGCAAAATCAAAGGAAGTTGTATTTTAGGTGATGCATGAGTGAATCTGACATCCTTTTAAGTGGACCTCTGTATTAAGAATTCCCAAACACACCCGCCACACATACAGTGTAGAAAGCCCTGTGTCATGGGGGTGCTTTTTCTAGAAAGTCAGGAGCCTGTGGACACAGCATCTTGATAGAAACTGCAATTGGAAGTCAGCAGGGTATCTTGAAGGGAGCACGGGGCTAGGAGTCTTTTTTTTTTTTTTTTTTTTAGAGAGAACATGCAGGGGGGTTGAGAGAGGAGGGGCAGAGGGAGAAGGAAAGAGAGGATCTTAAGCAGGTTCCACATTCAACGCCCAGCACAGACCCAGATGTGGGGCTCGATCTCACGACCCTGAGATCATGACCTGAGCCAAAATAAAAAGATGGACATTTAACCGACTGAGCTACCTAGGCACCCCTGGGAGTCTTGTTTCAGATTCAATTTCCCTACTGCAAAAATGAGGATAGCAGACATCCTTAACAACTTCTTCCTTTCTCTCTTATATTTGCTGGGTCAATGTCTGCTTCCCGGGGATTTGGGATACGGGATGAGGTTGGAGGAAGGGTAATGGAGGAGAATATACTCCTATCTCAAACTAGATATTTGTATGCTGTTCTACAGGAATCTATATGCCTGTACTGGTTGTTAAAATATGAAAACAATCCAAAGTGGTTGCCCCAAAGCCCTCAAGGACCTTCAAGATTAGCAGGAAAACATTAAAAGTGTTATCAAAGGAGTATGTGTCAGGTATAGAGAAGGATCCCACAGGGCAGCAGAACTCAAGATGCCCCCACAATTCCTGCCCCCGAAATAAACTCCCTGTATATGCCCCCGGACCTGGGGATGGGATACTCACTCCCATGATGAGGCTATGTCACAGCATAGCTGACTTGAAGTCTGCGGTGAGCCAGACCTAATCAGGGAATCCCTGAAGGGGACTGGGCTTGCCCTGAAGCAGGTGATCAGAAGCATGAGAGGAATGAGATGAGAGGGAGAGGCTTTTTGCTAGCTGTGGAGATGGAGAGGGACGCGTGGCAAGGAATGCGGTGACCTCTCGGAGCTGACAGCACCCCCTGTGACAGCCAGCAAGGAAACAGGGACCTCCTCCTATGATCACCGAGAACTAAATTCTGCCCCAACCACAGCAGCTAAAGTTCCAGAGGAGCGTGCAGCTTGCTGACCCCTGGCTTTCAGCCTTGTGAGACCCTGAGCAAAGAACACAGTCATGGCATGCCTGGGCTTCTTACTTACGAACCCCGAGCCAAAAAGTGGGTGTTGTTCTAAGCCATTTAGTCTGTGGTCATTGGCCATGGCAGAAATAAAAGTCTAACATAGAATAGAAGGGGGAACCAGGTAATAGTTAGGAAAGCTGACTCTGGCATCAGAGTGCTCATCTTCCGATTTCACCTTGAGCTGAGGGACTTTGGGGGACGTTACTGCTCTAAGCCTCAGTGACTACTTCTGCAAAATGGGGATGTTGACTGCGCCAACCAAGGAGGGCTGCGGGGGAAGCTGAATGAAGGCGCATGCTCAATGCTGGCCGCCGCTCCGATTTATTTTCCAGCCACGGCTGGAGTTGTGGGGGTGGGACAGGAGATCTTCGAGCAATTCGGGAGTGCCTGGTGTGGGTCAGCATCCTGCTTCCACGGCCTCATTGACTCCACGGGGAGGTACTGTCTTATTCTACGAAGAGGGAAACTGGGGGAGAGCTTAGATAACTCGCCCACAGTCACACAGCGGCTGCAGGACGCTCTCTAGAACCCACCGTGGTTGCAATGCGTGAGAATCGCTGCGGGGAGAGGAGTGTCCAGCTCGCTCCAGTCTCTCTGGGATCTCCAAGAGGCTGTGCCTGAAGAACTTTCTAAGAACTCTCTCGCCCGTGGCTCTTCTATGCGGATGCAGAGGCTGGTCTGGTGCTAAGATTAAGGGGGCTCTGCCCTGCAGAGGCTGGATCCTCTGCTCCTCTCCTCCGGGGTCCCCATGGGTCCCCTCCCTCGGTCTGGAGGCAGGAGCCAGAAGAAGAAGGGGGGCGTGACCCAGACAGGGGAGCCCCGGTGCAGCGGGGATCTGTGAGTCCCTAGAATTGGGGGGGTGCCTGCAACATGGGGTTGGGGTCCCCCCGGGGGGGTCCAGCACAACCCCAGCCACCTTCCCACTGCCGATCTCGGAATGAGACCAGGGGCTTTCCGTGACCCTCCTTTTCTCAGCAGCCTGACCAAGGACAAAATGTTGGAAACTGCAATTTTGTCCTCTGCCTTATAGTTCCCTGCCAGCCATGGCAGCTGCCCTTCCTGACCTCGGAACTAGCGGCTGGGGAGGCGGGGAGGGCTGGGGGAGAGCAAGACCCCACCAGCTCCCAGCCCAGAAGCTCGGGTCCAAGCCCCACTTCGCCAAGGAGGGGGGTCAGCCGGTGGCCCCAGCCCCCCAGTCCCTGTACCCAAACCACACTGATGGGCTGGCTCTGGCCAGGGGGTCAGTCCTAGTTTCCTGGCTTTCAAAATTACCATCCTTTAAAAAACAAAGAAAAAAACCTCAGTGCATTCTGAAGTCTACTGGCAGAAGAGCTCAAGAGTAATAAATCTTTAAAAACCCATCGGGTATTTTATTTTAAAGCCCAGTCATTTTGTAGCTACTATTTGTTCTTATCAACTTAGGTGGGAACCTAGTCTTTAATTCCTGGCTGTTTTGTGGTTTTATTTTTTGAACCCGAGTTCAAAAACTATCTGGGTGATAGCACATGAGATAGTAAGTGTGAAAGCCTATTGGAAACTGTAACACACGGATTCCTTCCTTCCTTCCCTCCTTCCCTCCTTCCTTCCTTCCCTCAATCAGTGAACCCCCCCCCCCCAGTAAGGTCACTACAAGTTCTCACTCTGCTGGGCCCTGGGGGCAGGACGAGGTAGATCGCACTTCATCAGCTTTCCTGTGCTTTCCAGTCCCAGAGATCTTGTTAAAATGCAGATTCTGATCAGGTTGGTCTGGAGCTCCTGGAGTCCTGCATTTTATCGAGGAGCTCCCAGCCCTGTTAATGCCGCTGGTCCTCTGAGTCGCGAGGCTTCTCCACGGTGGGTGCACATTGCAATCAGCCGGAGCTGGACCCCATGCTGATGCCTAGGTCCCACACCCAGAGACCCTGAACCAGGGGATTCGAATAGCAATTGATATTGGAGACCACTGCTGTTTTTTCTGCCCTCTGGGGGTCACGGTCTGGTGGGGAACACACAGGCCAACGGCCGGCCAGCGCAATAGAGAGTGACAGAGAGACCAAGTTCTTATTTTGGCTTCACCACAGTGAGTGAGGAAGGATCTGGAAAGACTCTGTGGAGAAGGCACGTGGTGAGTGCGGTGAGCGGAGCCTGCTTGCGGTGAGAAGCTCCTGTACTGAGCTCCTGAAGTGCCGTCTCTGGGCTGGTGATTTTTATGCATTGTCGCATTGAATACTCAGCTAGGTCTGCCCCTGAGGTTATGGGTCCTAAGCCCTGCAGGGTTTGACCACGCTGTCAGTGGATCTGAGCCTTGGTGGGGGTCAGGCCTGAAATGCCTGACCTGGGAGACTGCCAGAGGGACACACGCCTGGTTTGTGTCATGAAACCAATTCATGATTTGCTGCTGTGTTGCCCGACGTGCCCAGGCTGCCCGGAGCCATTTCCCTTTTCCTCCCGAGGGGGCTGTACCTTCCATCCACCCTCCTGCTTGCCTTCAGAGTGCCTCCGGCTGTGGCTTTCAGCGCCTCCTTGACTTTTTCCAACAAGGCAACATTTGCCTCTCATGAGCACCTAATTGTTCCAAGGAGACAGGGTGTCCACACATCCCGGCTAACACCTGTTCAGGTGTAATCCCCGAGTGCTTCTTCCGCTCCCAGAAATGTCTGTGCTGATGAATGGATGAAGAAGATGTGGCACGTATGTACAACAGAAGATTACTCGGCCATCACAAAAACCGAAATCTTGCCATTTGCGACAATATGGATGGAACTAGAGGGTACTATGCTAAGCAAAATAAGTCAGTCCGAGAAAGACAATTATGATCTTACTTATATGTGGAATTTAAGAAACAAAAGGGCACAGGGGAAGGGAGGAAAAAATAAAACAAGATGAAATCAGCTAGGGAGACAAACCATAAGAGACTCTTAGTCATAGGAAACACACTGGGGGTTGCTGGAGAGGAGGGGGGATAGATGGGGTAACTGGGTGATGGACATTAAGGAGGGCACGTGATGTCATGAGCCCTGGGTGTTATATAAGACTGATGAGTCACTGAACTCTGCCTATAAAAGTAATAATACACTATATGTTAGTCAATTGAGTTTAAATTTTTTAAAAAGAGAAGAAAAAAAAAGAAGAAAAAGAAATGTCTGTCTTTGGACAATATGACCCCTTACAAGGAAGAGACAGCTAACCAGCAGCCACGGCTTCCACCAAGAGTGATTCTCGCTCATCCCAAGTGTGTCTGCCTCTGCCAGGTGTGGGGTGAATACCTGAACTTTCCGGCTGTGTGGGGGGGCATGTGCGGCGGTAACCAGAACCTGCAAGGTTGGTACCAAACTCCGGTGTCTACGAAGCTCAGGGAGTGGGGGGGAGGCTGGACTGGCTTCTTTCGACACATACACACTGTGACGTGCTCATTATATTGGTCGTGTACAGATAATATCCCTTCTCCCGTTTTTTATTCCAATCTAAGCTCTGCTTTAGACCTTCATTTTCAGATTTGTGATAGAGAAAAAGATTTAGAGATAAAATTCTCTTTATTCTGGGTAAAGCAATTATATGAGCAGATAAGTACAATCAAAATGTGCTCTGGGTTTGGGGGGCCCGACAGGGAGTGATGGGGACAGAGGTGAGGTGAGCCTCCTTGTCCAGCAAGAGCTCATGGCTGCTGCGATAAGACCTTCCTCTCTCTTTTTCCAGAAAAGCTAGAAGTGAAGACTTTGAAGCCTTAAATTTTTTTTTCAACATTGACCAGTAATTCGACAATTTTTGAACGAGCGAGTTAATCAAGGAAAATATATCTGCGAGTCAGCTTCAGTCTGTCAGCTGCCAATTTATACTTCGGGGCTACTGAGTTGGGGACAGGCTTCTTCCTCACATGGACACGTCGGATTGGACTTTGAGTTATGCTGAGCAGGGTGTGAAGAGCTGTGGTAGCGCCAAAGAATTCTCCTCGTTAGGGGCGCCTGGGTGGCACAGC
>NC_048225.1:23810909-23869893 GCF_002007445.2 Ailuropoda melanoleuca | reverse complement strand
ACTCCCCCTGCTTGTGTTCCCTCTCTCGCTGGCTGTCTCTATCTCTGTCGAATAAATAAATAAAATCTTAAAAAAAAAAAAAAAAGAATTCTCCTCGCTAACCGGTCTTCCATGACCACAGCCTGTCAGCCCTCAGTACAGAGGAAGCCGGAGGGTCAACCTGGGACTCACACCGTAGCAAAGACAGGGCTGTGTGGGCTGCTGCGTCCATGCCCACCTGTCTGGTTTCCACGGTCTTAACAAGCCCTGTCTCCTCACCCACAGCCTTGTTCTCCCCGGTCCCCTCCATCNTCTTCCTCACATGGACACGTCGGATTGGACTTTGAGTTATGCTGAGCAGGGTGTGAAGAGCTGTGGTAGCGCCAAAGAATTCTCCTCGTTAGGGGCGCCTGGGTGGCACAGCGGTTAAGCGTCTGCCTTCAGCTCAGGGCGTGATCCCGGCGTCGTGGGATCGAGCCCCACATCAGGCTCCTCCGCTGTGAGCCTGCTTCTTCCTCTCCCACTCCCCCTGCTTGTGTTCCCTCTCTTGCTGGCTGTCTCTATCTCTGTCGAATAAATAAATAAAATCTTTAAAAAAAAAAAAAGAATTCTCCTCGCTTACCGGTCTTCCATGACCACAGCCTGTCAGCCCTCAGTACAGAGGAAGCCGGAGGGCCAACCTGGGACTCACACCGTACCAAAGACAGGGCTGTGTGGGCTGCTGCGTCCGTGCCCGCCTGTCTGGTTTCCACGGTCTTAACAAGCCCTGTCTCCTCACCCACAGCCTCGTTCTCCCCAGTCCCCTCCATCGTGCAGATGGCTGTCATGACCTCTCTGCATCCCTTTTTTTTAAAAGTATTTTATTTATTTATTTGAGAGAGAGAGAGGGATTGAGAGAACGAGTGGGGGCAGGGGCAGAGGCAGAATCAAGCTCCCCACCAGGCAGGGAGCCCAACATGGGGCTCAATCCCAGGACCCCAGGATCATGGCCTGAGCCAAAGGCAGACGCTTCACCAACTGAGCCACCCAGGCGCCTACCCCCCTGCATTCCTACACTACGTCATCTGCCTAGCAGCCTGGTCCTCCCCAGCTGCACCCTTTGCAAATATGCTGTAGCCAGTAGAGTCCTGGACAAGCATTGCAGCCCTCCATTTCCATCCTGGTGGAAGCGGTTCTCAGTGGGGAGAAATTTCTGACTCTAAATGCCTCAAAGAAGGTGGAAGGAGCTCTCTCACCAGAGGAGGGCTGTAAGAACAGGAGCATGGGTCCGGTCACCTCCCAAGCTCATTTCTGGCTCAGACGTAACGGGTGCCGATGACCAGCGATTAGGGAATCCTGGGATAACAGGCCTGTGAGGCTCTGACACACGTAGGGTTAGACCATGTGGGCTGGGTTTATGGCCAGGGTGTCCCTCACTCTCAGGGGCCCACGAGGGCTCGGGGAACGCATCCTTGTAGCTCTGCTCCATGCTGAATGCCCCATAACCGGGACTGTGCAGAGATCTGTCATAGCCAGAGTGAATTTTGGCACCCCCGTCTCTGGAATGTGAAGGTCTCTGGGGGCTGTGTGAGGGCGGTGCGTGCGCCAGGAGCACGGTGAAGGGCTTTCACTGGAGCATGGAGCCAGGGACAGGCTGGTCGGAAGAACGGGCTGTGTCAGATAGGACACTTCATCACTGAGGCTGTCCCAGCACACCATGTCCTTGATGGCTTAGCTGCTGAGGCCGCCGCAAGACAGATGCTGTGTCAGGTGGGTGAGGAGGCCTCAGGTGCCGAGGGCCCCCCCGCATTGGCCCGGCTCAGACTGGCCCCTGCCCAGGGAAGGGCTCGCACGCCTCTCCCCAGCCCAGACATCCCGGCCTCCGTCCCCGGGCTGCCTCTGCCCCTCCGAGGGGCACCCTTGTATCCGGCCCTTCGGCACCGGGGGGATTGTTATTTAGGGCAAAGTCAGGGTGGGGTAGGGATGCAGGACTGAGGCTGTTCCCAGAGCCTCTCAGCGGTCCCCAGTTTTGACTCGGAGACACCCTGACGGGAGCAAGCCCTTTGGGGAGCATCTGTCCTTTCTGTGCCCTTCGACGCCCTTGACACTCGTTCTGCTGTTGTTCTAAACACGTGTTCCATTTGTTGCCTGTAGCTGGTGAGGCCGACTTCTTGTTTTTCTTTGCAGAATAGCCCAGGAAGTGAAGTGTGTGAGTGTGTGTGTGTGTGTGTGTGTGTGTGTGTGGCTCTTGAAGAGGTGCCTTTGTATGTTAACTTCATTGTCTCAACAATACTGTAGGGTAAGTACAGCGTGTCTGTTCCACAGGTAAGGAGACTGAGAGTCAGAGAAGGCAGGGAAGGAGCCGAACCCGGCTTTGGGCTGACTGGCGGCCGACCCGCAGAGCCCACGCTCCCCGCTTTCCCATTTGACATCCACCCAAGTCCAGAGCACCAAACAGAGCGTGACCTTGTTCGGAAGGATAATCCTGACTTTCCTGGCCACCTGACTTTCCTGGCCACCTGTCTTGCCCTGAATGACACATTTCTGCTGAGGTCCCCACCCTGGGTCTCTTTCCTATGTAAAAAATGGAAATATCCTAGGGAATCCTAATGTTCATGAAATAGCTCCCATTGTTTCGGGAAAATTCTACCCCCCCCAAATAGTAGTATGAGGCACTTGGTTCCCTAACCTGCACTGTTCCAGGCTAAGACCAGGTATGAGATATGAAATAAAGCAGCGTTATTATTACTACATGGAATTGTGATGGAATAATAATAGTAATTGGTATCTCTCTAGGGGCTCTTCCAGAACTCTTGGATCGGCTCATGAGAATCCTACAGTAATCCCACTTTCTAGCTGGTGAGTTGGGGCTTACCCAGGGCACGCAAATGCTGGTTCGCTCGCTCCCAAGACGGTGACATTGTACAGGTAGCAACACTGAATGGGAAGTTTTATGTAATATAAACACCGACCAATGTGACAATGTAACAATGTAACAATGTAACAATAGGCCTAACGGGTAGCCTTGACTTTTCTGGCTGCGCTGTGAAGGGGGCCAGTCAATGCCACCAGGGGCACCAGAAGATGAGCCAGGAGCCTTCAGAGCCTTGGGCAACCCAGACAAAGGAAGATAATTAGCTGCTCATTCAAATTGTATCCTTGCGGGGTTTGGCACCACAATTCTAAGGCAGTAATAAAACCTCATGCATTGTTTTAGGATCTCTGCAGAGAAACATGTACTCTAGGAGAAGGGCTGTGGACTAATCCCATGCTTGCTTTGTCATTAAAGAAACAAAAATACTGACACTTCATGATAAAGATAAAAAGCCAAGAGAGAAGGATTAAATGGTGTTTCACTCAAGGGTTCTTTTTTTTTTTTTTTAAGGATGGCAGAGTTCTTGTCTGAAACGGGAGCTGACAGATGTAGTCTTTGCTGGTGGAGTTCAGTTCTTTGGAGAAAATGCAGAGACAAAAAGATCATTTTGATGGTACTTAAAAGATCTATTTGAATATATTTCAGGGAGTCCAAATATACCCAGCAATTTTTAAAAGGGCAAAATCGGGCCTAATTCAAGGTATGGAATGTAAGAGTTGAGAGTCTTAATCATGTCGTGAGTACCTTTCCAGCAATTTAACATTTCATATTGTACCTGATTATCGAGCAGTACCTCTAGGGAGCAGGCCTGGAAGCTTGTGACTGAGGTTCCCAACCTGTGTGGTTCTCATTTGTGTGGCAGGCTGCCGAGGGGTCCTGATGTCTGTTCTTCCTAATACTAGGCCATGGCTTCCTGACCAGAGTCCCAATTCACCCACCCAGCCCCCTGTGGATGATGTCTGAAAAATTGTGAATAAAAGGGCATGAAAATCAAATTAGTTCATTTTCCATTTTCCCCACATTTGTATCTGTCTACCCAGTACTTTTCCTTTTTAAGCCAGCTATCTCTTTGAAAGCGAGCAGCACAGTTCTAATACAGTCTCTTCATTGTAACCCTGCTCTGTGAGTATGTATTCTGCATTAAATAATAAAGGAGATTAATAATTAAATCAAAATGAAAAACCACTTGTTTCCTGTCTACAGCCCAAGGTACAGATTTCCTGGGCTGGTGCCAATTTATCAATGATGATTAGAGAAGAGGAGGCTGGAGATGTACAGAGAAGACGGCAATGAGAAAGCAGGGTAATGTGAATACGAATGTACTTATGTACAAATGAGAAAGAAGGGATGGTGATAGAAGGTGAGTGAATGGGGAGAAAAGACCAGAGAAACAGGGCACAGCAAGTAAAATCCCAGTAGAAACCTATTAGAGTTGAAACCTATTGGAGGCTCACCAAACACCAGATTGCATTCTAAATGCTTTACCTGTATTAACTCATTTAGATATTTCACAAAAAGTATGAGATGGGTATTGTTTCCCCCCTTCTACAGACGAAGAAACTGAGGCATAAGGGAGGGTGAGCCAACTGCCCCAAAGCTGGTGTTTGCATGGATTGAAACCCAAGCTAATTGGCTCTAGAGTCGCTCTCAAAGTCTAAGGACAAGAAAAAGAGAATGTCCCAAATGCTCCAATAAAGAGGAATGAGACAAATATTATGGGAGAATGAACAGGAAAAGCCAGTGAGAGTAAGAAATAAATAAAGTCATGGGAATTAAAGAGTTGAGCGTGAGAGCAGGTCAAGAAACAAAGGATGGAAAGAAGACAAAGTGAAAGTCAATGGGGGCATCAGAAATGAGCATTAGGAAGAAGAAAAGAAAGAATAGAACAGGATCTATCAAAGGGAATCTCTCATTGAGCACGTACTGTCAGACATCTCTCCTTTGCTGTCTTATATAACCTCCACACCATATCAAGGTAAGTGTTCTTATACCCATTTTACAGAGGGTGAACTGAAGGTCCGAGAAACCAAGTGATACGCCCAAGGTCGCAGTGTTGGTTCATGGCAGATCAGAAAGAACTGTTGTAAATCACAAAACAGCGATGCAAGAAATCAAAGATTATCTAAACAAGTGAAAAAATATACTATGTTCATAGACTGGAATACAATACAGTGAAGATGCCAGTTCTCTCCAAACTGAATGTGCAGGCTTAATACAATTCCTATCAAAATCCCACAAGATTTTTTGGAGATGTAGAGAAGATTATTCTAAAATTTCTATGGAAAAGGAGAGGAACTAGAATAGGTGAGAGAATTTTGAAAAAGAATAAAGTGGAAGAAATCAGTCTGCTGAACTTTTTTTGTTTTTATTTTTTAAAGATTTTATTTATTTATTTGACAGAGAGAGAGAGACAGCCAGTGAGAGAGGGAACACAAGCAGGGGGAGTGGGAGAGGAAGAAGCAGGCTCCTAGTGGAGCAGGGAGCCCCATGTGGGGCTCGATCCCAGGACCCTGGGATCATGACCTGAACTGAAGGCAGACGCTTAACCAACTGAGCTGAACTTTAACCCCAGTCGGCTGAACTTTGAAACTTATTATATAGCTAAGTGTGTGTGGTAATGGAGGAAAGATAGGCACGTAGATCAGTGGAGCAGAACCCAGAAACCAGAAACAGACCTTCACAAATATACCCAACTGGTCTTTTACAAAAGTGCAAAAGGATTCAATGGGGAAAAGACCATCTTTATAATAAAAATGGCACCAGAGAAATTCAATAGACAAAATCCATAGACAAAAAAATGAACTTGACTAAGTCTTAAACCTTATATAAAAATTAACTCAAAATGAATCATGCACTTAAATGTAAATGGTACAGCTATACAACTTTTAGAGAAAAAGAAAAACCAAAAACCCTGGGGGAAACTTCAGGATCTGTGGCAGGCAAAGAATTCTTAGACTCGACACCAAAAACCTCATCCATAAAAGGAAACACTTCTAAATTGGACTTCATCAAAACTGAAAGTGTTTGCTGGAAACGACCTTGTTAAGATAAAAAGACAAGCTCCAGAGTAGGAGAAAATGTTTGCAAACCACGTATCTGACAAGGGTTAATACCTCGCAACTCTACGGACCTCTCAAGATCCAACAGTAAAACAAACGATCTAATTAGAAAATGGGTGTAAGACACGGAAAGACATTTAGCCAAAGAAAATATATGGAGAACAAACAAGCACATGGAGAGATGGTCAATATCATGAGCCATTAGGGGAACGCAAAACCACGATGAGATATGGTTGCACACCTACCAGAATGGCTACAATAAAAAATGATGACAACACCGCATATTGGCAAGGATGTAGAGAAAAAGGATCGCGCCTACATTGCTGATGGGAAGGTAAAACAACGTATCAGTTTCTTAAAGAACGAAACATATGATTACCATGTGAACCATGGATGGCCCCTCTGGGCACTGAATCCCAAAGAAATGGAAATTTATGTTCATGCAAAAACCTGTATACCCGTATTTAGAGCAGCTGTAATCATCATAGCCTCAAACTGGAAACAACAAACAGATGTCCTTCAAGGGTAAATAGTTGAACGAATTCAACAACCACACTGAAATATCACACACACACACTTGGATGCATCTCCAGAGAATTATACTGATTGAAAAACCCAAAGGTCATATACCACAGGATCCTATTTATATAACATTTTTGAGCTGACACACTATAGAAAGGAGAGCAGACTCATGGCTGCCAGGGGCTAAGGAAGAGGTGGGACAGGTGGGGAATAGGTTCGGCTATAAAAAAGGGCAACATGAGAGATCTTTGCTGTGATGGAAATGTTCATTTATGCATGAACGTTTAAGGGAAAGAATCAGGGGATATTCACACAGATGGAAGGAAGGACCAGGGCAAGCGGAGGCCGGCCTCGGAGCCACAGAAGCTCCCTCTGTGGGCTCCCTCCGTGGGGCTCCCTCCTCTCTTGCACCTCACTGTTTTTTCGAGCCCCCTTGGAAAGCCTACCCCTGGCTCCCCAGGTTCTCCCTGGCCTTCCTTTGGCCCTTCTGTCTCTCTGCGATGGCTCTTATCCCTGATCCTATAGCATATCCGTGGGCACGTCTGCTTTCCTCAGTCAGTCCTCAGAGAGAGCTCCAAGCTCAAGCAGGCAGGGGGTGTAAAGGACCCAGTCTTGTAACACAGGTTCCTACACACGGTCTGGCCTGTGGTAGGAACTCCATACCCACGTTTAAAGGAATATTCCAGTGACTTTTAGGTTCATCCAATGAAGGCCACTTTCTGAAATGACAGGTCACTTGGGGCAGCGAGGCCTGCATACCTTGCCGTCTGTGATAGCCCAGGGTAGCTGGTTGCCATAAGCTTTGTTTGTCAGGGACTCTTGGACCTGGGCTCCTGTGGGATCTGGTGTCCCTGCTGGATGGCCAGCTTGCCGGACCAGAGACAACACCTCGTCTCTTTTATTCTTCTGCCTCTCCTCCTGGCCAGACTCAGAGCATCAGACACTCAAAAGCACCATCTTGGGAGGCACAGACTGTGAGGGTGAAATACACAGGACACGGATCGGCCCCTGATGGCATTTGTCTGCCATAGCTCCTCCCCCTCCTTCTCCTTTATGAACAGCAAGAGATAACTCAGGACGATGGCATTAGGGCCTACCTGAGATTCAGGTAAGGAGCCTAAAATGTGAAAGAAGACATAGGGATGGGCGCACACCTGGCCTCCAGCAACCAAGTGACAGGAGGAGAAGGAGAGTCTGAAAGCTTATCGTGATCTCTCCTTTCCTCCCCCTCCATTTACTTCCCTTTTGACTCCCCAGCCCCAGCCCCTAGCCTCCCTGGCCACCAGATCGGTTGACCCTTGGCGACCAGGAAGTGCTGTAGCCACCTGACAAAGCGGTTGGATGATCCCTGACCTTTGCCCCTCAGCCTGCTCTGGTCTGGAATGATAATGGAACTTAACATTTACGCACCAGCCAGGATCTCCAGGGTCATGTGTTAAAGGTTTGGCTCTGACATTTAACTTAACACGGTTGTTGGCAAGGGTTGCTGTCATCCGGGGCTCTGTGGACTAGAATAGCTCACTTATCAGAATGTCAAGGTAGGAGGAACTAGATAAGCTTGTGGCACTGGCAAGGGCCATGGCTCCGTCCCTCGGCAGCCAGGGTCTCAGGAAGGGCCAGCTGTCCTGTCCGTTTTAAAATAATCCCAGAGAAAGCCACCCACAAGTCTCCTAGAGAAAGACATTCAGGTATTTTTTTCAAATGTCGCACCGCAATCCTTTGTGTTTAAACTTCCATGCTTCTTCTCTTGTCTTGAGGAAAAACAGAAAAATTCCTCCACGGCTGACAACTATCGCAAAGCTCATCTGATGATGGTCCCTGTCTTGGAAACACTGCCAGCTCTCCGGGGCCTGTCTGTAGCTCAGACACAGGGAAAAGTTGAATCTAAAAATGGCTCCCTTGAACCACCTAAAGGATTCCTCCTCTCTCTCCATGGTACTTCCCCCCTCCCCAACCCCCGCCTAAATATTCCATCGGTATCGCCCAGAAAATGTAAGCTTTGGCACTCATGCTCTGAAGTGGAAAAACATAACCTTGCCTGAATGATCACGTTCCAAGGTTT
This sequence comes from Ailuropoda melanoleuca, assembly GCF_002007445.2. NCBI lineage: Eukaryota > Metazoa > Chordata > Mammalia > Carnivora > Ursidae > Ailuropoda > Ailuropoda melanoleuca. The sequence goes on along the minus strand of NC_048225.1, from coordinate 23,861,417 downwards.
TCAAAAATTAATTACTCCTGCCACATGCTAAGCGATCAGCTAAATGGCTGCAGAACTGATTTAAAAACAAGAAACAGAAGTAGATACCATTTGCAAGGACGTGGGTGCCCACAACACCCATTTGCGGCTTGGACCGCAGAAGGCAGTGAGAACGCGGTCATCTGCAGAGCAGGTGGGAAGGGGAGCAGGGGGCACCCCAGTTGTCTCTTCCCTGCTGTGGGCTGAACTCCCTCATCCCTGGCTGAGAAACCCAGGCAGGCACTGGCAGGAAGCCTCAAAGGGATCTTGCTGCACAGCCCGCCGGGGACAGCGGGACAGAGAGAACGTCTGTGATGGAGCCACACGGATGTCTCTGCTGGGCTCCCAGGGGACGTGCTTGCAGACTAGGGGGTACCCACGAAAGGCTTCTCCCGGGGGAATTCTCCTCAGGGAAGGCAGCCAGCTCGAGGTGCCAGCCCCTTCTCTCTGCTCACACGTCCCCCCTGTCCTCTCCTCCAGGAGCAGTGCTCCCTGGATGGAGTTCATTCATTCTCTGTGTAATGCAGGTGGACCAGCAGGTTATAGTGGCTTTTGGAGAGGACAGGAGAAGTCTGTCTGAGTGGTCCCCTTGCTGATGGAGGGCTGGGTAGGGTACCCAGAACGTGGCTGAGGGGACCTGGGGAGCACTGTCCTTCTGCGGAATGTGCAGACCAGCTCCCTACCTGATGTTTCCCCTTTCGGTGGTGGTGGCCCTGGTGCTGTTCTGATTATTTCGGCTGTTGTAATAATTTATTATCAACCTCATAATTAATAAACGGAGCCCGACAAGAATAAACACTTAATAAACGCCCCAACACATTCCTTCCGAGGTAAAAGAAGGTTGTCTTTTTCTCGCCTTAGGCTGTAAGTCTCACCTCTGTGAATTTAGTTTCAGATTGTTTGGGTCCAGGATGATATAGGCTTGGGATGCGGTGAGGTCGGGGGAGGCTGGGAGGAAGAGCAGGAGGAAGAAGAAACAATCCCCTCACATCCACAAAAGCCCCAGTATCACACAGTCAGCGTTCCACAAATGACCATTTCTTAATATTACTGCCAAGAAGCAGAGCGAGGCCATCTCGGGGCAGATCAATAGTTTTAAAATCCCAGGCAGCCTGACTAAGCGTTTCGTGTCAGAGCCCAACCAAGGGCCTCGCCCTCTTGCTCCCACACCATCCACCCTGCTTGGTCCTTCCACCCAATTCTAGGGCGTCCCACGGTCTCATCCAACCCGCTGATGGGATTTACACCTGGCTTGGAGGAAAAGGCACGGATTTGGGAAAGGTCAGCACACCTTTCAGGGTTAGTGTTTAATAGTGGAAAGAGTCTGGCTTTGAAGTCAGAGGACAGGGTTTAGAGGGTAACAGCTCGCCATTATTTCTGCTCAGAACTCTAAGGCTGGCGGACGACCTCCACCCCACAGGACTGGTGTCCAGATGAACTCATAGGAATGTGTCTGGTCAGTTCTTGGTTCCATAAATATTAGCTGTTTTTCACTGCTGCTCTCTCACATGGAAAAGTGTTTTGTGGACCAGAGAGCCCGATGACAAAAAGGTACGTTTTGGAGTCAGACCCAGGTGAGAATCTCACTTGGAGGCTGTGTACCTCCCAAAAGTTACCCAGAATCAACGAGTGGCTGTTGCTTAGCTGTAGGATAAAGATGGAAAAATCTCTTTCGTTAAAAGGATCAAAAGGGAGCAAAGCCCTTGGCACATTTGGACACAAAGCGAACATCCAGGTGCCTGTTGATCTTCTGGCAGTGGAAAGGGGCTCTCAGAACAAGGGCTGGGCTAGCCTTATCGGACCTGATGTTGAGGCTAGGCCCTGGAACTTTGGGGCCAGACCCGGTCCCACTGCCTGAGGCTGCTCCCCAGTCCCGGGAGGAGGCGGGGCAGCCCTGTGTGATGGGAAGCGCGGACAATTCTCCAGGGAGACACATGGATTTGGGAGAAGGGGAATAATGATGGCCTTCCCTATTCCCTGTCCCTGCCCTTGCGGCCAGGACTCCTGGCCTTTCTGAACAGTTGGAAGGATGTTTAAAAAGAGATAGGCAGGCATGCAGGAAGTGAGCAGGCAGCAAGGAGGGCAGAAATAGCAAGGCCACGTTTCCAATTTGGCCAGACTTAAAAGAAAGCAAGGGTAAGCTGAGGGTCAGAGGCTCTGAGGGAGCTCACCGCCCCACCCCAGCCCTCTACACCCCCATTCGAAGGCAGAGCTGCTACCCAGGGGAATGATGCCCCCCAACCCCCACTGCCTTAGCCTCTCATAGCAGGCAGGGTGGTCTCAGGACCCCGGGGGTGTACCCCAGCTCTGGTATCAGCACTGCGTGTTTACAGCCCTCTGAAGGCTCAATTCCCAGTGCCCAGGACACCTGCGGGCTCTGGGGAGCTTGGATTTCCTGGCTGAACTTTAAACCCGCCGGAAGCCCTTCGCTGTCCCTGTGGGCTCCCCAAGTGGCAGGTGCCTGGCAAAGCTAACTGCCGGGGCAATGGGCGGCTTGAGAGTGCACATCCCGCCTTCCAGAACCAGTGAGCTGGGGAGAAAAGGAAGAAGGAAAAGAAGACAACTTACTTGCTGAGATCGGAGCTTCCAGTCCCACTGATGCTAACTTCTGGACCTCCCTTAGAGGCGGTGCAGAGGCGCTCAGGGCCCTCGAGGGGACTCTCCAGCCCCAGCCATTACCACAGCCTCGGACTCTGCCTAGAGCTCCTCCCTGTCGTGGGGTCCTGTGGCCGGAGGCTTCTAAGCCATCCTGTCCCTTCCCTCGCCAGCCCCTTCAGTCACTCCCTTCCTCCAGCAGCGGGAGGCTCTGCTCACGCTCGCACTCTCCCTCTCTCTCCCTTGCTCTCCCTCTCTCTCCCCCTCCTCCCCTCCTCCCGCTTCTCTCTCCCGGCTCTCCTCCCCTTCGGCCCCAGTACAAACGACTCTGGGTGTAATAATGTGTAATAACCGACTTAAGAGCCCGCGGGCACGAGCGGGAGGGGCGGGGCGGGCTGCCCGGGCGGTCCCGGGACGCGGCCGGTTCTGAATGAATGGGGTCCCGCAGGGGGAGAGAGGACCCGAGAGGAGGGGCGGGCGGCTCTCCCCTCCCTCGGGCCCCCCTTCCTGCTACGCCCGGGCCGGTGGTACTGGGGTGCTTCTGGCAGGAGTGGAGAAACAAAGGACGGAGATCGGTGCAAGGGTGCGTGTGCGTGTGTGAGCGTGCACCTGTGTCTGTGTGAGTGCCCGCGTGTGGGTGTGTGAGTGTGCACCTGTGTCTGTGTGAGCGCCCGCGCGTGAGAGTGTGAGAGCGCCCCCGTGTGCGTGTGTGACAGGCACCTGTGTCTATGTGAGCCCCCGCGTGTGCATATGGGTGAGCGCGGGTGTTTTGCGGGTGAGGTGGAGCAGACAGAAAGAAAGAAGAAATTGGAAAGCAGAAATTTTGGGTTCAGAGCCCTGGACGGGCTGTTCAGCCCTCCTCACCCCCTGGTTTTCTCTGTCCGCGGTCCAGTGGTCCAAGTGGGAGACAGGAAACGGGTCTGCTGCTCCCAGGGCTCTCTGCTCACCGCCTAAATATCCCCTCCAGGGATGTGTGACCCTTGGCTGGGTAGGAAGAGCGGGAAATGCGCCGTCCGCTGCTCAAACCTCCCACCAGGGGAGAGCCACTGCCTGAATGCATACCTAGGCTGAGCAGAGCCGCTGCCTTCCCTTTTGGATTCCTCCCCCCTGCCTGGAGGAAAGATGATTGCTTGCATTTATTCCTTAGTTCGTGGAAGCTGCTGGAAAAGCAGCTGCAGACGGGGCACCCCCGCAAAGAGAGGCCTGTTACTCGGGGAGGGGCCCGTAGGCTTCTCTGGGGACAGGTCCATTCAGGGCAGCTCCTTGGGCTCAACAGCCCTGCTCTAGGCCCTAAGTGTGTCTCCACTCTCCCCGTAGGCCCACCCGATCAAGTGTGTGAGGTCGGTGTCCATGAGACCCTAGGCTCCACCAGGGCAGTGACTAGGACTGTCTTGCTCTCTGCTGTGTCTCCAGCACCTAGCTCAAGTGCTCAATGAGTAGTTATCAAGTGAACACCGTCAACAACAGGAAAACCGGTTTATTAAATTATAAGACAAACGGTTGTCGCTGGGACTGGGGTGCACCGAGCCTCTCCTCTCCTGTGAGCACAGCAACATGGTGTCACGGAAGTTTGGTCTCATGAGGGCCACCCCAGAGCTCCTGTTGCCACAAGAACATGACGCACACAGCCCGCTGCCCAGGGTTAGAGCGCAGAGGGTCCCTGCCAGGGTTTGCATCCTGGACCCCCTTCCTCTCTCTCCTTAGAGGGGTCAGTTGCTCAGTGTGGCCGCAATTGGCCCTGCCTAAGTGGGATCCCTAAGTCCCCTTAGGGGATTTAGCTTGTCTTCCTGCTCATCCATTACGTGCTGATCTAATGGTTTAACGCTCTGAGAAGAAAGTTCTTAATTCCTTAATTTCCTAGCTCTTGGGAGAAGCCTTGACTGCGTAGCTTTGTGGTCTGGATAACTTCCATTACATGCATTTTCTGAGCCTATGAGGTGCTCTGTCCTGGGGTAGCCATTGCTTTTGGATTCCATATAACAACTATGGGATTTCTTCTGCCTGGCTGACTTCGAAGCAAAATGTAGGGTGGTCTGGGAAATATTTTGTTAAGTATTCTCACAGCAATGGGACCTTGGACCAGGAGACAGAAAACCTGGGTCTAGTTCTCAGCTTAGATCTGAAAAATGAGACCCATGGGCATTCTCGTCCTGACTGGTTTTTGCAAATTGGAGTGAGCCTTAACCTTTCCATAAGCCCAGTCTCCCAGAGAGCAGAGACAACATTTGAGGATCGGAGACACAACTCAAAGACCGCTCAGGGGGCTTGAAAGATGCTGGCGGCATCCTTCAGTGTCTGAAAATTGATGAGGGAGTGCTTGAAAGCACCGAGAATTTGGGGGTTAATTAGAATACAGAGCCACTGCCTCCGTCCACCTGCCTCAGCTTCTCTTACCTGCCTTCACTGAGCGAGAGATGAATCACAATAAAAGTTTTCTTTTTCGAATGTGACACGCAGGAAATTATTTTTTGTCTCCTATTTATAGAAATTCCATTTGCATGTATGAGGCTGGTAATGTCTCATAAATATTTCCTGCCAGATAAAATATTAATTAAAAGAGTTTGTTGAGTTATACTCTGAAGTCCTAACTAAAACTCTTCTAAGACAAATATTTGAAGTCTTTTCTCTCATGTCAGGAGAATTCCTTGTACATTAGTTGTGTATGTTAATAAGTCAACCTATCAACAGCAGAGATGTGTCAATTAATGAATATTAACTTGCACTATTTAAGAATTGAGAAAGGTATGAGAACAGTATAACAGATAATTGTGAAGCTGCCACACAGTTGAAAAAATAAAACACAACACTGCTGGGGCACCTGGGTGGCTCAGTTGTTAAGCGTCTGCCTTCGGCTCAGGTCATGATCCCAGGGTGCTGGGATCAAGCCCCGCATCAGGCTCCTTGCTCTGCTGGGAGCCTGCTTCTTCCTCTCTCACTCCCCCTGCTTGTGTTCCCTCTCTCGCTGTTTGTCTCTCTCTGTCAAATAAATAAATAAAATCTTTAAAAAAAAAAAACCAACAGGGGCGCCTGGGTGGCGCAGTCGTTAAGTGTCTGCCTTCGGCTCAGGGTGTGATCCCAGCGTTCTGGGATCGAGCCCCACATCAGGCTTCACCAGGAGCCTGCTTCTTCCTCTCCCACTCCCCCTGCTTGTGTTCCCTCTCTCGTTGTTTGTCTCTCTCTGTCAAATAAATAAATAAAATCTAAAAAAAAAACCAACAAACCAACAAAACAAAACAAAAAAACCACAACATTGCCAACATTTGTGAATCCACTCTGCATTAGATCCTTTTCCCTCAAGAGAAAATCAATGGCCTGAATTTGGTGTTTTTCTTTCTCCTGATTTCTTTATGCTAAGACCACACACACACACACACACACACACACACACACACACCTATTCAATCAGTGAATATTGACCATCTATCAGGATTTTTGCACTCATCGACACTTTTGATTGATGAAGGCCTACTGTGTTTGAGACTTTGATATGTACTGTGAGAACAACTAAAAAGGATAATGGAGGCTTTGATCTACAAAGCCTTACAATTTAATTGGGAGGGTCAGCCTAGGTTGGAGGAAAAGTTAGCAGACACATTAACAATTTGGGTTTTACTTCACAGGTACTAATTGGCTGGGGTGAGGGTGTAGGAGAGAGAAATGCCGCCACAACTTGGGAAGGAGGAGCTGAGGGCTGACATCTGGCTACAGACAGAAGGGGCGTCTGACATGAACCCTGAGATAAGACTAGGATTTGAATATGGGGCCGTAGGGTCTGTCCTGTGTGAGAAAAGTTGTGGGGAGGCGAGGCTCCCCTGTGTCAGGGACCGACCTGAAGGGAGGAATTGGTGCTGGGGGAAAGGGCAAGTAAAGTGTGAGGAAGGGCTGGTGACAGTGACTACAATTAACTGAGTGCTTACTATGTGCTAAGCTCAGCCAAGTGCTCCATATCAGTGAGTGTTTTAGTCTTAACACCTCATGAGGAAGGTCGTGGGGTCACCATTTCTCAGATGAGGAAACTGAGGCATGGACAAAGAAAGTGTCCTCCATGGCACAGTCCTGAATAGTGATTTTCATGACCCAGTTTTGTTAGATTCCTAAACCATCTTCCTGACTCCTATGGGCAAATTGTGTTCCCCCACCCCCCACTCCCCAGATTCATTTATTGGAGTCTTAACCCCCAGTACCTCAGAAGGTGATTGTATTTAGAGATAGTGTTTTAAAGATGATTAAGTTAAAATGAAGCCGTTAGGATGGGCCCCGATCCAATCTGACTGGTGTCTTTATTAGAGGAGGAGATGGGGATGCACAGAGAGACATAGGGTGTGTGTGGGGGTGTGTGGACTGGGAGGCAGGGCTGCACACAAAGTCCATGTGAAGACACAGAGAGAAGACGGCTCTCTGCAAGCCAAGGAGAGAGGCCTCAGGAGAGACCAGCCCTGCTGACACCTTGATCTTGGTCTTCCAGCCTCCAGAACGGTGAGAAGTAAATCTGCTGGACAAGCCACTTGGTGCATGTGGTCTTTTGTTCCGGTGGCCTGAGCACAGGGATACCCAGGCCCAGCTGGATGCAGCTCTCCTTCTCAGGATGGCCTTGCATCCCAAGCCACAGAATGTGCACTTTATTCTGCAGAAGGGGTAGACTGTTGATGATTTCTAAGCTGGGGAGAAATAGGAAAGTCATTCTTGTGAAGTTTCCTGGAGGTGTTTTGTACGTTCTTCACCCATTTATTCATTTCAGTGAGTCGTTCCTGAGCCCCTGTGTTGGGACCTGTGCGGCTGTGGAGGCCATATTTGTGTGGTTCACCTCTGACCTCCATTTGCTCCCAGTGCTCAGCGCAGCTTCTGGTATATAATAGGTGATAAATAAATACTTGTCAAAGGAGAAAAAGGTGATGGGCTAGGTTCATGAGGATAGAAAAAAATGGCAAGACAAACAAAGTATGTCTTCAAGGAGCTTATAATATGGCTCGTGTGGCTCTTGAATACGTGAAATGTGGCTACTGTGGATAAGAAACTGAATTTTATTTATTTTTTATTTTTTTCAAGATTTTATTTATTTATTTGAGGGTGGGGGGGAGAGAGCATGAGCAGCGGGAGAGGCAGAGGGAGAAGCAGACTCCCCGCTAAGCAGGGAGCCCTATGTGGGACTCGATCCCAGTACCCTGAGATCCTGACCTGAGCTGAAGGCAAACACTTCACCCACTGAGCCACCCAGGCACCCAAGAAACGGAATTTTAAATCGTATTTGTTTTAGATGAGCACTGCGGTGGGTGGCTCCCGGATCGCACAGGCTAGGATCCAAGCCAGGGAGAGCAGTCTGGGCTAGGCGATGATGCTGGTCTACAGTGACGACAAGGGTGGGGGCAGAAAGACACTCAGGACTCATAGTGTGCTCACAGGCCCGTGGTAGGAGCACCACTCCTGGGAGCCTGTCAGAAATACTGAATTCCAGGCTCCACCCCAATCCTGCTTCATTTTAACAAAATCCCCAAGTGACACCTACGCGCATTGAGGTTGGCGAGAGAACACGAAGTAGAAAGCACAGCTGAGGAAGACTCAGCAGTCCCGGTGCCTGGTAGCGTCAGGGGAACAGTGAGAAGAGGAGGGGAACTCGATGGCTCCTCCCTGAGCGATGCTAAGCTTCCCCCGCGCTCCCCAGGGATGCTGAGTGCACACATTACCCCTTCCCCTTCCTTCCACTAAAGGCCTGATCATGGGGTGCTCAGAGTTCATTACCAGTCTCTCCCTTCTACCTACAATCTACAAGGATCTTGAGGGTGGGGACCTTGTTTTTTTAAAATCCTTCCATTCCTCGTGTCTGGAATCACGCCTTTTATTCAGCCAATGCTTGCAGAATGCATGCATGCCTCCTGATGGGAATCAGGAAATCAGAAGGAGCAGGTGGCTGCGAAAGGCGACATACATGTTGATTGTGGATGCAATGCATGCTGCCAACAGGCTGGACGAGACTCTTAAGTGGAGTTGTCTGCGAAGAGGCAGGAACGCAGGAACGGATGCCTGAGTTGAGGAGGGAGTCAGGGACGGGGGTAGGGACTGCCATCTGTGGGGAGGAGAAGACTGGAACTCCTAGGCTAGTTTACATATCTGGAGGAGGGTGGAGAGGGAGAGAAGAAGAGGCCAGAACTGGGGACCATGCTCACATNTTTGATCTACAAAGCCTTACAATTTAATTGGGAGGGTCAGTCTAGGTTGGAGGAAAAGTTAGCAGACACATTAACAATTTGGGTTTTACTTCACAGGTACTAATTGGCTGGGGTGAGGGTGTAGGAGAGAGAAATGCCGCCACAACTTGGGAAGGAGGAGCTGAGGGCTGACATCTGGCTACAGACAGAAGGGGCATCTGACATGAACCCTGAGATAAGACTAGGATTTGAATATGGGGCCGTAGGGTCTGTCCTGTGTGAGAAAAGTTGTGGGGAGGCGAGGCTCCCCTGTGTCAGGGACCGACCTGAAGGGAGGAATTGGTGCTGGGGGAAAGGGCAAGTAAAGTGTGAGGAAGGGCTGGTGACAGTGACTACAATTAACTGAGTGCTTACTATGTGCTAAGCTCAGCCAAGTGCTCCATATCAGTGAGTGTTTTAGTCTTAACACCTCATGAGGAAGGTCGTGGGGTCACCATTTCTCAGATGAGGAAACTGAGGCATGGACAAAGAAAGTGTCCTCCATGGCACAGTCCTGAATAGTGATTTTCATGACCCAGTTTTGTTAGATTCCTAAACCATCTTCCTGACTCCTATGGGCAAATTGTGTTCCCCCACCCCCCACTCCCCAGATTCATTTATTGGAGTCTTAACCCCCAGTACCTCAGAAGGTGATTGTATTTAGAGATAGTGTTTTAAAGAGATGATTAAGTTAAAATGAAGCCGTTAGGATGGGCCCCGATCCAATCTGACTGGTGTCTTTATTAGAGGAGGAGATGGGGATGCACAGAGAGACATAGGGTGTGTGTGGGGGTGTGTGGACTGGGAGGCAGGGCTGCACACAAAGTCCATGTGAAGACACAGAGAGAAGACGGCTCTCTGCAAGCCAAGGAGAGAGGCCTCAGGAGAGACCAGCCCTGCTGACACCTTGATCTTGGTCTTCCAGCCTCCAGAACGGTGAGAAGTAAATCTGCTGGACAAGCCACTTGGTGCATGTGGTCTTTTGTTCCGGTGGCCTGAGCACAGGGATACCCAGGCCCAGCTGGATGCAGCTCTCCTTCTCAGGATGGCCTTGCATCCCAAGCCACAGAATGTGCACTTTATTCTGCAGAAGGGGTAGACTGTTGATGATTTCTAAGCTGGGGAGAAATAGGAAAGTCATTCTTGTGAAGTTTCCTGGAGGTGTTTTGTACGTTCTTCACCCATTTATTCATTTCAGTGAGTCGTTCCTGAGCCCCTGTGTTGGGACCTGTGCGGCTGTGGAGGCCATATTTGTGTGGTTCACCTCTGACCTCCATTTGCTCCCAGTGCTCAGCGCAGCTTCTGGTATATAATAGGTGATAAATAAATACTTGTCAAAGGAGAAAAAGGTGATGGGCTAGGTTCATGAGGATAGAAAAAAATGGCAAGACAAACAAAGTATGTCTTCAAGGAGCTTATAATATGGCTCGTGTGGCTCTTGAATACGTGAAATGTGGCTACTGTGGATAAGAAACTGAATTTTATTTATTTTTTATTTTTTTCAAGATTTTATTTATTTATTTGAGGGTGGGGGGGAGAGAGCATGAGCAGCGGGAGAGGCAGAGGGAGAAGCAGACTCCCCGCTAAGCAGGGAGCCCTATGTGGGACTCGATCCCAGTACCCTGAGATCCTGACCTGAGCTGAAGGCAAACACTTCACCCACTGAGCCACCCAGGCACCCAAGAAACGGAATTTTAAATCGTATTTGTTTTAGATGAGCACTGCGGTGGGTGGCTCCCGGATCGCACAGGCTAGGATCCAAGCCAGGGAGAGCAGTCTGGGCTAGGCGATGATGCTGGTCTACAGTGACGACAAGGGTGGGGGCAGAAAGACACTCAGGACTCATAGTGTGCTCACAGGCCCGTGGTAGGAGCACCACTCCTGGGAGCCTGTCAGAAATACTGAATTCCAGGCTCCACCCCAATCCTGCTTCATTTTAACAAAATCCCCAAGTGACACCTACGCGCATTGAGGTTGGCGAGAGAACACGAGGTAGAAAGCACAGCTGAGGAAGACTCAGCAGTCCCGGTGCCTGGTAGCGTCAGGGGAACAGTGAGAAGAGGAGGGGAACTCGATGGCTCCTCCCTGAGCGATGCTAAGCTTCCCCCGCGCTCCCCAGGGATGCTGAGTGCACACATTACCCCTTCCCCTTCCTTCCACTAAAGGCCTGATCATGGGGTGCTCAGAGTTCATTACCAGTCTCTCCCTTCTACCTACAATCTACAAGGATCTTGAGGGTGGGGACCTTGTTTTTTTAAAATCCTTCCATTCCTCGTGTCTGGAATCACGCCTTTTATTCAGCCAATGCTTGCAGAATGCATGCATGCCTCCTGATGGGAATCAGGAAATCAGAAGGAGCAGGTGGCTGCGAAAGGCGACATACACGTTGATTGTGGATGCAATGCATGCTGCCAACAGGCTGGATGAGACTCTTAAGTGGAGTTGTCTGCGAAGAGGCAGGAACGCAGGAACGGATGCCTGAGTTGAGGAGGGAGTCAGGGACGGGGGTAGGGACTGCCATCTGTGGGGAGGAGAAGACTGGAACTCCTAGGCTAGTTTACATATCTGGAGGAGGGTGGAGAGGGAGAGAAGAAGAGGCCAGAACTGGGGACCATGCTCACATCTGGGGCAAGGGAGGCGGGGGAGGACCCAGAACAGGACAGAATGGCTGGAGGGGAGCTCTGCTTGGGGGGAGGGTGGGTGGGCACCACACTGAAAGGATGAGGGGGGAGAAAACATGTGGTCAGTGCACCAGCTTCATTCATTAATAAAATATTTCCTTAGTAGCACTGATCTCAGAAAGACGTGGGCTCAGCATGGTGGATGGAGGCTAAGAAATGTGTCCCCACAGTTGCCGCTGACCACAGATCTAGAAGAGTCAAGGGAAACAGAACGGAGGGGAAAAACAGCATTGATCAGGCTATCAAGATGTCATTAGTAATTGCAGGATGTATTAAATAAGCCTTTCTTCATGCCTGATTTCCATGCCTACGTCTCTGCTTCCTGAGTCGATAAGCAGCCCACCTGTCGAGGGAGGATCCCAAATCCATTTTCCATTGAATCTCTTTGGTGTCTGACGTTAGCACCCAATGTAGCTTGGGCTTTCCTAACACAAGCGTCCCGTTTCTGAATTTCCTCTCATACATGAGTCCAGGCCGGGTGCCCGAGAGAGACATTTACCACAATTGGCTGCACAGTTGATCTTACAGCATCTGTGCTCCTAGAAGGTGGGGCACACGACAGGGAGAAGACTCCAGATTTTGTCCCCAGCGTTGAGCTTTCAATTATTGCACCACTGAGGGCAGACGATTTTTTCTTCCCTGTCTGTGAAGAGGGATGACATTTGAAGACGAAAGAAAATAAACAGCTTTAATTCCTTCCTAACTTTATTGATAAAATCTCATTCTTTACGGGAAACTGCATAGAAATGCTTGACCAGCAGGCCCTGCCCAGGCAGTTTCCACAAGTGGCCAATAGCACCACCTAGTGGTTGAAAGAGATTTCTCACGCGGTAGAGCAACCAGTCATTTGTTCATTTTTGTCTTTGGTGTTTGTTTTATTAAAGTAATATGTGCATACGTTCGAAGCATCACATTGTTCTGGATAGTTCAAGAGAAAACCGGCCAGGCCTACTCCTCCCCCATCTCCCAACCTCCAGACGCTCCTACTTTCATCTCTGCTGTTTTCCCTATTGGTTTTTACCACACATCTCTAAATGACACACCTGTAGTAATACTTCTAGATGCTTCTGTCTTAGAGACTCTCTAACTTCCCACCACTGAAGGTGAACTTCCCACCAGTGTAGACAGAACTTAGCTCCCCTACCTCCCCCACCCCTACCTTATGTGCTCCCTTCTCATTTCCCTTTCCTTCAGTGGGAATTTGTCAGAATTTCTATCAGAGAGTCTGTGTTAATAGTAGCATGTCTATAAAATTCCGGATGGAGCATAGCTAATATATGCAGTCGACCAGACTACTTCCTCTGTCTGGTACAACTTTCGGTTTCCCTGGAATCACTAACTCTCTTGGTTTTGTTTCCTTTAGGTGCATTTGCTCTTATCACCAACCCCAACCAAACATTTCCACCTACAGTTTCAAGCTCTTCTTAAGATGTCCAAGAAAAAAAATAAATTAAAAAAAAATTCAAAGAAAAAGATGTCCAGATATATCTGGTGTTCTGTTGATTTCATCTCTTGGGGAGATCTGCTCTGTAGCTTTCTACTCCCTTTGGTCTGCATGAATTGCCCTCTCTGCTGGGGACCGGGCTGGCCTCCTGGCACCTCTTGTCCCTTCCCCACTCTCTTACTGCCTCTCATTTCCTGTGTCTCCTGTATGTTTCTTTCTCGGTTCATTCCCTCACTTTGGAGGAACACGTTCTATAGTTCTCTTCTGGGAAAGATAGCATGTGAGGTCAATTTTTTTTTTTGTTGAGATTTTGCATATCTGAAATATCTCTGTCCTACCTGCTTGACACCTTGCCCAGGTACGGCATTCTAAATCAGAGACTCTTTCCCTTCAGAACGTTACAGGAATGTCTTCATATTTCTCCCATCTTTTGATAATGTCAAAATGTCCAAAGTTAGTCTCATTCCTGATCCTTTTGTTTGTCCCCTTTTTCCTTTCTGAAAATGAACAGGATCTTCTCTTTGCCTGTAGCGTTCTGAAGTGTCCCAACCATGTGACTCGGTGTGGGACTATCTATCCATCGTGTTGCTTGTTAGGTGGACAGGCCCATCATTGCCTTTCATTCTGGGAGATTTTCTGGCGACGCTTCTTTGATGATTTTCTTCTTCCTGTTTTCTCCATTCTCTCATTCTGGAACGCCTTTCACTTAGATGTTGGACTTCGAAACCTCGCATTTTCTTATCTTTCTCTTCCACTTTCATCTCTTTGTGTTTTCTGGGAGATTTCCTCGACTTTTTCTTTCAAACTCTCCATTGAGATTTGGGGTTTTGCTACCGTATTTTAATTTCCAAGAGCCCCATTTTTATTCTCTTAAGGTTCATTTTGGGGGGGGGTAACATTCTTTCTGTTTGAAGCTTTCTTCTCCCTGCCCCATCCCTGTTTCTGCTAAGCGGCATGTGCACATCTTCATTTCAGCTCCCCAGCTACTGGCTATTGGGCACCCTGCTAAGAGGAGGCTCTGGGCCAGAGGATGGGGTTGACAAACTCCAGCTGGGCCATTTCATTGCAGGAACCCCTGAGAGCAGTTTTGTCCTCGGGAATGGTTAGAGTTTTCAGGAGCAGCTCTTTCAATCTCCTGTTTAGAGGGTCACATCCTGACTGCTGGCCTCTGAAATCAAGCTGGGGAAGAGAACTGGGGACCATGTACTGTGGATATGTTCACTTAATTCTTTCTTCAGGGCATGATAAGCCCATCCTTAATGATGCTGTTTGTCCCTCTAGACAGGGGCTCTTCGCTTTACCATCTCCAGGAATAAATCTCCAGACTTGTGCAAAGGAGGGCCAGGAGAAGTTTTTTGTTTTTTTGTTTTGCTTTGTTTTGTTTTGTTTTTTGCCAACCCAGGGAGGAGATCTGGAAGTCTAACTACTATCCTTCCTAAACAGACTCAAAGAATCCCCCTTCTCTGAGCAGCTTTGTTCAGCCCCCACCTTAATTTCCAGAGGGAGACAATGTTTTGGGATTCTGAGGTGTAAATTTGCTGGTTTCTGGTTTTTTCCTACACAAGCATAGAACACGTATGTTTTCTGGTTTTCATAATGTTGTTGTTACTGTGTCTGGTCCAGGTTTTCTTACCCTTGAGGGTTAATGCCTTTCCTAAAACTGTTATTTTATTGGGATTTCAGATGAGAGCAAACGCAGAAGCATTTCTTTAATACACCCTCTTTATACTCAAGTCATCCATTCATTTTTAATCATCCATTCTACAGACACTTGCTGACCCCTTGCTGTGTAATAGGCTCCGTGCCAAGTTTTGGATGTGCCGTGATGAATGAGGCTATATCTCCTGCCTGCAGAGATGCCTACCCTCATGGTAGTAAATAAATAATAAATAGTTATACAAGCTTCTAGAGTGAGGGAACACAGCTAATGGTGATGGCTGGGTGTCTCCTGTGAGGTTAAGTCTCCCTGGAGGAGGACAGGTCTCTGTCTTCCAAGAGACCCCAAATGGTGACATAGCTTAGTGCATTTGCCAAGGTCCTTGCAAATTCAGTCATCTGATTTCAAGTGCAGCCATCTCCCAAGAGTGCCCATTAAAATCTAGCTTCCTAATGTCTAGACAAAAATGCTAACTTATTAATTCAGTGAGCACCTTACCTGTGCTGGGAACTAGAACTCACATGATTACCTGGTCAACGCATTTCACCCTACAGGGAGAGACCTAAATGGGAAGTCATATCATGCTTGGAACATTGCTAGGTGAACCGGGAATCCAGCAAAGGGCATTAGTTGTAGATAGACTGGGTGGTTATTAGTCTTGGCTATTGAACAAGAAGGAAGGTCATAGTCAATGGACTGGAATATTGAAGTCTGCTGAATGAGGCTGGCCTGTCTCTAGAAAGTGCCCGATTCACAGTGCACCCAGGGGTGTTATTTTCTTCACACACATCGGTTCGCTCTTTGCATGAAGACCCGAAGGCACTGGGCTTTGTCTATAGTGGGTTCAGACTCTCTCCTCTTCCTGCCAACAGCTGCTCCATCCTCCCTCTGACTCTCTGGCCACGTCGAGATTTTTATTGGGTCAGGAGACACAGTCACTTACTAGATGGTGGGTTCTGCAAGACCTGCCCTAAAGCTGTCTGATGGTGGGCACACCTGCTAAGGGATTGAAAAATCATGTGAAGTGACTGTCGAGCTGTAGAGGGTCACAGAAAAGACCACCATGCCTCCTTTGGTAGTAACATCAGAAAATACTCACTGGGCCTGTGTTCCCGGAGAATAGCCTTCCCCTTAGCTCAAGAGAGCCTGATGATCATTTGCCCCAGTGTCCTTTCGTAAAGGAAGAAACCAAGCCCCAAAGCAGTTGGTGAGAGGGCCTGGGAGGGCTCTTGCTCCTCTGCTGAGGATTTTCAGGCCAAGGTAAGAGTGGGTACAGGGATGGGCACTTGTGGCCTCTGCCTAAGGAGTCAGGGAGGATGGGTGAGGTCAGGAGGAAAGGGGCGGTGTTGCACAAATAAAGGTGGGGAACAAGAATTGCCTGTGCTCATATCATTTCTGTTCCAGGACACCAGGGCAGCTCAGGTAATGAGGACAAGAATGTTGACCTGACTCAGGGTCATGAGACTAGGGTCGTCACTCGCCCTTCTCTGTAGTTACTCTCCCTCATTTAAATGATCACATAACATCATGGTCACAAGAGTGTTTTGCAAAGGACAGAACAGATAAAGGGAAGCTATCTTGATGATCATTTTATAAAGCAATGACAGGAGCCTTTCAGACAGGAGAGTTCATTGCTGGGATTCTTTTTTCTGAGGGTAGAACAGCCCTGCATCGCACTACCTGAGCCTGGGTCGTGCCCTTTGTGCTCCAATCTCCAAAGAGCAGCCCAGACACCCACCACCTCCCTTTCCACAGCCTCTGCCATCCCCTGGGCCACCGGAGACAGTTGTCCCCATCCTCATGTCCCAGTTGGGGACAGCATGGCGTGGCTTCCACTGTGCATTGGTAGAGGACTTAGAACTAAAACCAGGATTTCCTAATCCCTGGTTATATTTGATCTTAGTATTACACATGATATAATAATAATAGTAGTAGTAAGAGATGTTTACATGGCACTTAGCAATAACAAGGAAATTCCACACAATGTTGGGTAAGGCAATTATAATTTGTACCATTTTCAAATGAAGAAGCTGAGACTCGGGTTACATAACACCATACTGCTATGAAGTGGCAAAGGCAGACCTAAACCCAGACTTCCTGACTCCAAGATCAGTGTCCTTCCTACTACCCCAGCTCCCTGAGGCCGTCATCCTGAAACTTGGGGCCTTCATTCTAAAGCACGTTTCCTCCCCTTGAATGAGATCATCATTACGTATACCCAAAGTCACAGTGGGGTCCAAGAAACAGTCCGGACCTGGCAGGAAGGCCAGTGAGACCCACTCTCTGGAGTCCAAGTTCTTAGGTATTCTGGGAGGGCCTGGGGTTCATGGTCCTATAGGCACTGTGGGTACTGAAGACTGACCCATGACATTAGTCGTAGATCTTCGAGCAACATGTTGATCGCAGGGCTGGTCGCCATGGTAGGAAAAGACTGTTCACATCAGCTACTGTGGCGGAAAAGGCATCAACTTCAAGGTCATTGGACTGACCCAGGATATTTGTGCTTTGTCATTGCAGAAGTTGGCAATTTCCAGAGCCAGGGTTTGTGTGCCTGAGTTCAGACGCTGACGCTCATAACTATGTGAGCCTGGGAAAAGGGCCTGCTCATAACTACGTGAGCCGGGTGTCTGTACAAGGGGAATTCGTTACCTGCCCGCCCCTCCCTCTTCCCCTGAGCATTCAATGAGCACAGAGGTGACTGGCTGAGAATGTATGAACGGATTTATGCTGACTTCTGATTTTATGGGGACCCATGTGAACAACTGAGAATCTAGAACGAAGTGTCTGAGACACTTCCAGTGAGAAATCCTGGAAAAGCAAAGGCCAGTGTTGCTGCAACACAGAAGCCCTTCCCTCCAGCTCTCCCCACATTTCTGGCTTGATTCTGGTCGTCTGCCCTGCCGCATCTCTGCCCCAGACCTGCTCCCCAAGCAGAAGCATATGAAAGGCAAGGCCAGCCACCATCCCTTCCTTCTGTGGTCAGCTGCCCTGGCTTGAACCGCATGCTCTGTAGGGTTCTGGCAGGTCTGTGCTCGTCTGAGGGAGTGGTGAGGATGGTCCTCCAAGAGGAGTCTACTGGCTGCCATGGGATTGTAACCCTGCCCTGAGGGAAGAACGTTGGTGGGACTACGTAACCAACTAGCCACCCTTGGTCTTCAGAGTGAAGGCATGGCCAAGAGCTCTGTTGAGGGTGGGGCACTCAGCATTGTCCTTAGCTCAGGCCCCATGGATGTGTGTTTTGGTCCTGGCATGGCTGTCTCGGTAACTTTCCATTAAGCAGAACCCCCCCCCCCAAGATGGAAAGGGCCTCCTCCGCTCACTTTGTCATAGCGTGGCACTGTATAGGGAGCCCTGTGTGTCATGGCAGCCCCAGTGGAAGGAAGGCGTGGAGATGACATCACTGCTGGGGGGCCCTGGGCAGCAGAAGAAGGAAACCTAGAGGATGCGACACGCAGCTTGTGCCCGATCTGGAGCAGGCCAGCTGGCAAGTCCTGGAAGGTTTCTTTCGGAGGGTGGTAGTGCTTTGCAGGGGAGCCACCATCCGACAGTAACAGGTTGTACAGGGCAAAGGAAAGAGGACACTCAGTTTTCATCATTCATTCATTCTTTGGACAAGCTATCGAGCTCTGTAGCTTTGGTGCTTGAGGAACTCTGGAGGATGCAAGGAAGACTCAGATGGAGAACCTGATTCCTGGGAACTTTGTGTCAGCAAGGGAGAGAGCTGTGCTCATGGGTAAAAGTGGCAAAACAAAAAACAAACCCCCAAAAGACCCACAACACGTACCAACCAAGGACAGCAAGAGGTAGGGGCGAAAAATGTATCTGCTGACTTGGGGTCTGAGATTCTGAGGGACAGTCTTCTGGAGGCCACTGTGTCTACTCTCTTCGCTGGGGAGAGAGGTCAAGGGAGCGGCAAAGCTGTCTTCAGAATGCAGAGCAGGGTTTCTGTGGTGCAGCCTGGGGGCTCCTGGGCTGGCTCGCTGCCCCATTTGTATTCATCTCCTCCGTCCACCAGACATCCTCTCAGTCCAAGGGCTAAGATGACCTATCTATATTTCATCCTTTCCCAAGGATGTATTTTTATATATTGATTTTTATGTATATTTACATAGAGTAAGTTGCCCATGTTTTTGTCTTTGTTTTGCAGTTCTCAGATTATAAAAACAACAACAACAACAAAAAAACCCCCAAAACCAAATGTTTCAAAAAGAAAAGAAACGTAAAAGAAATTTTAAAAAAAGAAAGAGAGACTCCATAACCTGGGTGTGTAGTTTCCCTATCAAGCCCAGGGTGACCCCCCGCCCCCCCCCCCGCCCTGGCCCAGGCCCTGGGGAGAGGACTTTTTGGATCCTCCTTGAGGTTTTTCAAGTTCCCTGCTTAGTTCCTGGAGGCTCAAAGACCACGAAGGATATTGAGGGAGTATTTTGTCTTTGTGATTTGCTTAATATTTATGCCTCTGTAGCACAGACGAGTTAGGATCTTGGATTTGAGTCCCGGTTCCTTTACTTATCATCCGTGTGGTCAACTGAAAATAAGCCATTGGAGGGCAGGTAGGGGGCCATATGGGTTGCATAGCATTTGTGAACAAAACAAAACAAAACAAAACAAAAGTCATCTCCAGCTCAAGGTGAATCACCCTATGAGTTCTAAGGGAGTATTAATAAGAGCATGATGTCTAGAATGAAGGAGGTGATGGTCCATTCCACTTGGGTTGGCTGGAGTGCTCCTCTGGAGGGCTGGGTTCCCAGGGCCATGTTTTTAAGAAGACGATAGGCAGGGAGGAGTGTTTGTGTGGATGTCATTGAGGGGAGAAAGCGTGGGAAATGTGGGCAAGCCAGATTCCCTTTCAATGTAGGGGGGTTGTGAATCTGTGAACCGCTCTTTCTATCTGCCTGGCAAGATCGGGGTACGACACTTTTCAGATGGCTGGTCTGGTAGCTAGTGATCAGAAATACTGGAACAGCCAAGTTCATGTAGCAATCGAGGCCTGCCTCAACCCCAGTCTAACTGCTAACCTTCAGAAGGCCATTCAAGACCCTGCGGGAATGGATTTCGCTAAGCCTCTGTCTCCTCACCTCTAAAGTGAGGATTAGAAAAATACATCTCTGTCTCCTTTACAGAGACACACACAAGAGGGAACAGCGAAGTGCCTTAACCACAGGGCAGAAACGAGATCATTCTCTTCCCCTCAGGACCTCACCACCATGTCTCGTCTCTGCTTCTCGTGAGTAAAAACTGTAAGAGGGCAGGCGGTCGGCAGAGAGGCGGGTGGCGGAACAACTCCAGAGTCCAGCGTCTTCGGGGACTTGAGCACAAACGCTCACCTACAGACGGCAGACCTCTGAGAACCCATTCCGATACAAGTGCGCAGCCTTGGGGAGGTTTCCGTTCTCAGGGGAAGGACATCCAATCTAGTCATGGTCATTACCGAGAGTCCACCTGAAGGAAACAGCCCACAGCCATGTTCTATTTATGTCAAAGGGCTGGGAGAGGGGAAAATACAGTTGCGGCCTCCTATTGATATGGCCCTTGCTTCAGGGGACCTGACGAAAATCTCTTCAGTCTCTGGAGTCTTTCGAGTGGCAAGAAGGCCTCAGGGCACTGCTGAAGGATGGTGTCTTTTTCTAGAAAGCCTGGTGGAAAGAGAAATGGGGCCAAGTCTGCAGCCTTTTGGCACCTTCTCTTCCTTGTTTAATGGCACTTTCTGAATGGTGTGACTGGCAGGGCTCCACGCCTAGCACATTGTGTGTCTTTGTGTGAGAGATTTGTGTGAGAGATTTGGGCTTACTGGATGTGTCCCCACAATGTCCTAGAGGAGGGAAAATTTTGCACTTGTCAGAAACGTCTAGAGATGTCAAAATAGGCAATAATATATGTAAACGCAAAATTCTGAGTGNCTGACGTTAGCACCCAATGTAGCTTGGGCTTTCCTAACACAAGCGTCCCGTTTCTGAATTTCCTCTCATACATGAGTCCAGGCCGGGTGCCCGAGAGAGACATTTACCACAATTGGCTGCACAGTTGATCTTACAGCATCTGTGCTCCTAGAAGGTGGGGCACACGACAGGGAGAAGACTCCAGATTTTGTCCCCAGCGTTGAGCTTTCAGTTATTGCACCACTGAGGGCAGACGATTTTTTCTTCCCTGTCTGTGAAGAGGGATGACATTTGAAGACGAAAGAAAATAAACAGCTTTAATTCCTTCCTAACTTTATTGATAAAATCTCATTCTTTACGGGAAACTGCATAGAAATGCTTGACCAGCAGGCCCTGCCCAGGCAGTTTCCACAAGTGGCCAATAGCACCACCTAGTGGTTGAAAGAGATTTCTCACGCGGTAGAGCAACCAGTCATTTGTTCATTTTTGTCTTTGGTGTTTGTTTTATTAAAGTAATATGTGCATACGTTCGAAGCATCACATTGTTCTGGATAGTTCAAGAGAAAACCGGCCAGGCCTACTCCTCCCCCATCTCCCAACCTCCAGACGCTCCTACTTTCATCTCTGCTGTTTTCCCTATTGGTTTTTACCACACATCTCTAAATGACACACCTGTAGTAATACTTCTAGATGCTTCTGTCTTAGAGACTCTCTAACTTCCCACCACTGAAGGTGAACTTCCCACCAGTGTAGACAGAACTTAGCTCCCCTACCTCCCCCACCCCTACCTTATGTGCTCCCTTCTCATTTCCCTTTCCTTCAGTGGGAATTTGTCAGAATTTCTATCAGAGAGTCTGTGTTAATAGTAGCATGTCTATAAAATTCCGGATGGAGCATAGCTAATATATGCAGTCGACCAGACTACTTCCTCTGTCTGGTACAACTTTCGGTTTCCCTGGAATCACTAACTCTCTTGGTTTTGTTTCCTTTAGGTGCATTTGCTCTTATCACCAACCCCAACCAAACATTTCCACCTACAGTTTCAAGCTCTTCTTAAGATGTCCAAGAAAAAAAATAAATTTAAAAAAAATTCAAAGAAAAAGATGTCCAGATATATCTGGTGTTCTGTTGATTTCATCTCTTGGGGAGATCTGCTCTGTAGCTTTCTACTCCCTTTGGTCTGCATGAATTGCCCTCTCTGCTGGGGACCGGGCTGGCCTCCTGGCACCTCTTGTCCCTTCCCCACTCTCTTACTGCCTCTCATTTCCTGTGTCTCCTGTATGTTTCTTTCTCGGTTCATTCCCTCACTTTGGAGGAACACGTTCTATAGTTCTCTTCTGGGAAAGATAGCATGTGAGGTCAATTTTTTTTTTTGTTGAGATTTTGCATATCTGAAATATCTCTGTCCTACCTGCTTGACACCTTGCCCAGGTACGGCATTCTAAATCAGAGACTCTTTCCCTTCAGAACGTTACAGGAATGTCTTCATATTTCTCCCATCTTTTGATAATGTCAAAATGTCCAAAGTTAGTCTCATTCCTGATCCTTTTGTTTGTCCCCTTTTTCCTTTCTGAAAATGAACAGGATCTTCTCTTTGCCTGTAGCGTTCTGAAGTGTCCCAACCATGTGACTCGGTGTGGGACTATCTATCCATCGTGTTGCTTGTTAGGTGGACAGGCCCATCATTGCCTTTCATTCTGGGAGATTTTCTGGCGACGCTTCTTTGATGATTTTCTTCTTCCTGTTTTCTCCATTCTCTCATTCTGGAACGCCTTTCACTTAGATGTTGGACTTCGAAACCTCGCATTTTCTTATCTTTCTCTTCCACTTTCATCTCTTTGTGTTTTCTGGGAGATTTCCTCGACTTTTTCTTTCAAACTCTCCATTGAGATTTGGGGTTTTGCTACCGTATTTTAATTTCCAAGAGCCCCATTTTTATTCTCTTAAGGTTCATTTTGGGGGGGGGTAACATTCTTTCTGTTTGAAGCTTTCTTCTCCCTGCCCCATCCCTGTTTCTGCTAAGCGGCATGTGCACATCTTCATTTCAGCTCCCCAGCTACTGGCTATTGGGCACCCTGCTAAGAGGAGGCTCTGGGCCAGAGGATGGGGTTGACAAACTCCAGCTGGGCCATTTCATTGCAGGAACCCCTGAGAGCAGTTTTGTCCTCGGGAATGGTTAGAGTTTTCAGGAGCAGCTCTTTCAATCTCCTGTTTAGAGGGTCACATCCTGACTGCTGGCCTCTGAAATCAAGCTGGGGAAGAGAACTGGGGACCATGTACTGTGGATATGTTCACTTAATTCTTTCTTCAGGGCATGATAAGCCCATCCTTAATGATGCTGTTTGTCCCTCTAGACAGGGGCTCTTCGCTTTACCATCTCCAGGAATAAATCTCCAGACTTGTGCAAAGGAGGGCCAGGAGAAGTTTTTTGTTTTTTTGTTTTGCTTTGTTTTGTTTTGTTTTTTGCCAACCCAGGGAGGAGATCTGGAAGTCTAACTACTATCCTTCCTAAACAGACTCAAAGAATCCCCCTTCTCTGAAGCAGCTTTGTTCAGCCCCCACCTTAATTTCCAGAGGGAGACAATGTTTTGGGATTCTGAGGTGTAAATTTGCTGGTTTCTGGTTTTTTCCTACACAAGCATAGAACACGTATGTTTTCTGGTTTTCATAATGTTGTTGTTACTGTGTCTGGTCCAGGTTTTCTTACCCTTGAGGGTTAATGCCTTTCCTAAAACTGTTATTTTATTGGGATTTCAGATGAGAGCAAACGCAGAAGCATTTCTTTAATACACCCTCTTTATACTCAAGTCATCCATTCATTTTTAATCATCCATTCTACAGACACTTGCTGACCCCTTGCTGTGTAATAGGCTCCGTGCCAAGTTTTGGATGTGCCGTGATGAATGAGGCTATATCTCCTGCCTGCAGAGATGCCTACCCTCATGGTAGTAAATAAATAATAAATAGTTATACAAGCTTCTAGAGTGAGGGAACACAGCTAATGGTGATGGCTGGGTGTCTCCTGTGAGGTTAAGTCTCCCTGGAGGAGGACAGGTCTCTGTCTTCCAAGAGACCCCAAATGGTGACATAGCTTAGTGCATTTGCCAAGGTCCTTGCAAATTCAGTCATCTGATTTCAAGTGCAGCCATCTCCCAAGAGTGCCCATTAAAATCTAGCTTCCTAATGTCTAGACAAAAATGCTAACTTATTAATTCAGTGAGCACCTTACCTGTGCTGGGAACTAGAACTCACATGATTACCTGGTCAACGCATTTCACCCTACAGGGAGAGACCTAAATGGGAAGTCATATCATGCTTGGAACATTGCTAGGTGAACCGGGAATCCAGCAAAGGGCATTAGTTGTAGATAGACTGGGTGGTTATTAGTCTTGGCTATTGAACAAGAAGGAAGGTCATAGTCAATGGACTGGAATATTGAAGTCTGCTGAATGAGGCTGGCCTGTCTCTAGAAAGTGCCCGATTCACAGTGCACCCAGGGGTGTTATTTTCTTCACACACATCGGTTCGCTCTTTGCATGAAGACCCGAAGGCACTGGGCTTTGTCTATAGTGGGTTCAGACTCTCTCCTCTTCCTGCCAACAGCTGCTCCATCCTCCCTCTGACTCTCTGGCCACGTCGAGATTTTTATTGGGTCAGGAGACACAGTCACTTACTAGATGGTGGGTTCTGCAAGACCTGCCCTAAAGCTGTCTGATGGTGGGCACACCTGCTAAGGGATTGAAAAATCATGTGAAGTGACTGTCGAGCTGTAGAGGGTCACAGAAAAGACCACCATGCCTCCTTTGGTAGTAACATCAGAAAATACTCACTGGGCCTGTGTTCCCGGAGAATAGCCTTCCCCTTAGCTCAAGAGAGCCTGATGATCATTTGCCCCAGTGTCCTTTCGTAAAGGAAGAAACCAAGCCCCAAAGCAGTTGGTGAGAGGGCCTGGGAGGGCTCTTGCTCCTCTGCTGAGGATTTTCAGGCCAAGGTAAGAGTGGGTACAGGGATGGGCACTTGTGGCCTCTGCCTAAGGAGTCAGGGAGGATGGGTGAGGTCAGGAGGAAAGGGGCGGTGTTGCACAAATAAAGGTGGGGAACAAGAATTGCCTGTGCTCATATCATTTCTGTTCCAGGACACCAGGGCAGCTCAGGTAATGAGGACAAGAATGTTGACCTGACTCAGGGTCATGAGACTAGGGTCGTCACTCGCCCTTCTCTGTAGTTACTCTCCCTCATTTAAATGATCACATAACATCATGGTCACAAGAGTGTTTTGCAAAGGACAGAACAGATAAAGGGAAGCTATCTTGATGATCATTTTATAAAGCAATGACAGGAGCCTTTCAGACAGGAGAGTTCATTGCTGGGATTCTTTTTTCTGAGGGTAGAACAGCCCTGCATCGCACTACCTGAGCCTGGGTCGTGCCCTTTGTGCTCCAATCTCCAAAGAGCAGCCCAGACACCCACCACCTCCCTTTCCACAGCCTCTGCCATCCCCTGGGCCACCGGAGACAGTTGTCCCCATCCTCATGTCCCAGTTGGGGACAGCATGGCGTGGCTTCCACTGTGCATTGGTAGAGGACTTAGAACTAAAACCAGGATTTCCTAATCCCTGGTTATATTTGATCTTAGTATTACACATGATATAATAATAATAGTAGTAGTAAGAGATGTTTACATGGCACTTAGCAATAACAAGGAAATTCCACACAATGTTGGGTAAGGCAATTATAATTTGTACCATTTTCAAATGAAGAAGCTGAGACTCGGGTTACATAACACCATACTGCTATGAAGTGGCAAAGGCAGACCTAAACCCAGACTTCCTGACTCCAAGATCAGTGTCCTTCCTACTACCCCAGCTCCCTGAGGCCGTCATCCTGAAACTTGGGGCCTTCATTCTAAAGCACGTTTCCTCCCCTTGAATGAGATCATCATTACGTATACCCAAAGTCACAGTGGGGTCCAAGAAACAGTCCGGACCTGGCAGGAAGGCCAGTGAGACCCACTCTCTGGAGTCCAAGTTCTTAGGTATTCTGGGAGGGCCTGGGGTTCATGGTCCTATAGGCACTGTGGGTACTGAAGACTGACCCATGACATTAGTCGTAGATCTTCGAGCAACATGTTGATCGCAGGGCTGGTCGCCATGGTAGGAAAAGACTGTTCACATCAGCTACTGTGGCGGAAAAGGCATCAACTTCAAGGTCATTGGACTGACCCAGGATATTTGTGCTTTGTCATTGCAGAAGTTGGCAATTTCCAGAGCCAGGGTTTGTGTGCCTGAGTTCAGACGCTGACGCTCATAACTATGTGAGCCTGGGAAAAGGGCCTGCTCATAACTACGTGAGCCGGGTGTCTGTACAAGGGGAATTCGTTACCTGCCCGCCCCTCCCTCTTCCCCTGAGCATTCAATGAGCACAGAGGTGACTGGCTGAGAATGTATGAACGGATTTATGCTGACTTCTGATTTTATGGGGACCCATGTGAACAACTGAGAATCTAGAACGAAGTGTCTGAGACACTTCCAGTGAGAAATCCTGGAAAAGCAAAGGCCAGTGTTGCTGCAACACAGAAGCCCTTCCCTCCAGCTCTCCCCACATTTCTGGCTTGATTCTGGTCGTCTGCCCTGCCGCATCTCTGCCCCAGACCTGCTCCCCAAGCAGAAGCGTATGAAAGGCAAGGCCAGCCACCATCCCTTCCTTCTGTGGTCAGCTGCCCTGGCTTGAACCGCATGCTCTGTAGGGTTCTGGCAGGTCTGTGCTCGTCTGAGGGAGTGGTGAGGATGGTCCTCCAAGAGGAGTCTACTGGCTGCCATGGGATTGTAACCCTGCCCTGAGGGAAGAACGTTGGTGGGACTACGTAACCAACTAGCCACCCTTGGTCTTCAGAGTGAAGGCATGGCCAAGAGCTCTGTTGAGGGTGGGGCACTCAGCATTGTCCTTAGCTCAGGCCCCATGGATGTGTGTTTTGGTCCTGGCATGGCTGTCTCGGTAACTTTCCATTAAGCAGAACCCCCCCCCCCAAGATGGAAAGGGCCTCCTCCGCTCACTTTGTCATAGCGTGGCACTGTATAGGGAGCCCTGTGTGTCATGGCAGCCCCAGTGGAAGGAAGGCGTGGAGATGACATCACTGCTGGGGGGCCCTGGGCAGCAGAAGAAGGAAACCTAGAGGATGCGACACGCAGCTTGTGCCCGATCTGGAGCAGGCCAGCTGGCAAGTCCTGGAAGGTTTCTTTCGGAGGGTGGTAGTGCTTTGCAGGGGAGCCACCATCCGACAGTAACAGGTTGTACAGGGCAAAGGAAAGAGGACACTCAGTTTTCATCATTCATTCATTCTTTGGACAAGCTATCGAGCTCTGTAGCTTTGGTGCTTGAGGAACTCTGGAGGATGCAAGGAAGACTCAGATGGAGAACCTGATTCCTGGGAACTTTGTGTCAGCAAGGGAGAGAGCTGTGCTCATGGGTAAAAGTGGCAAAACAAAAAACAAACCCCCAAAAGACCCACAACACGTACCAACCAAGGACAGCAAGAGGTAGGGGCGAAAAATGTATCTGCTGACTTGGGGTCTGAGATTCTGAGGGACAGTCTTCTGGAGGCCACTGTGTCTACTCTCTTCGCTGGGGAGAGAGGTCAAGGGAGCGGCAAAGCTGTCTTCAGAATGCAGAGCAGGGTTTCTGTGGTGCAGCCTGGGGGCTCCTGGGCTGGCTCGCTGCCCCATTTGTATTCATCTCCTCCGTCCACCAGACATCCTCTCAGTCCAAGGGCTAAGATGACCTATCTATATTTCATCCTTTCCCAAGGATGTATTTTTATATATTGATTTTTATGTATATTTACATAGAGTAAGTTGCCCATGTTTTTGTCTTTGTTTTGCAGTTCTCAGATTATAAAAACAACAACAACAACAAAAAAACCCCCAAAACCAAATGTTTCAAAAAGAAAAGAAACGTAAAAGAAATTTTAAAAAAAGAAAGAGAGACTCCATAACCTGGGTGTGTAGTTTCCCTATCAAGCCCAGGGTGACCCCCCGCCCCCCCCCCCGCCCTGGCCCAGGCCCTGGGGAGAGGACTTTTTGGATCCTCCTTGAGGTTTTTCAAGTTCCCTGCTTAGTTCCTGGAGGCTCAAAGACCACGAAGGATATTGAGGGAGTATTTTGTCTTTGTGATTTGCTTAATATTTATGCCTCTGTAGCACAGACGAGTTAGGATCTTGGATTTGAGTCCCGGTTCCTTTACTTATCATCCGTGTGGTCAACTGAAAATAAGCCATTGGAGGGCAGGTAGGGGGCCATATGGGTTGCATAGCATTTGTGAACAAAACAAAACAAAACAAAACAAAAGTCATCTCCAGCTCAAGGTGAATCACCCTATGAGTTCTAAGGGAGTATTAATAAGAGCATGATGTCTAGAATGAAGGAGGTGATGGTCCATTCCACTTGGGTTGGCTGGAGTGCTCCTCTGGAGGGCTGGGTTCCCAGGGCCATGTTTTTAAGAAGACGATAGGCAGGGAGGAGTGTTTGTGTGGATGTCATTGAGGGGAGAAAGCGTGGGAAATGTGGGCAAGCCAGATTCCCTTTCAATGTAGGGGGGTTGTGAATCTGTGAACCGCTCTTTCTATCTGCCTGGCAAGATCGGGGTACGACACTTTTCAGATGGCTGGTCTGGTAGCTAGTGATCAGAAATACTGGAACAGCCAAGTTCATGTAGCAATCGAGGCCTGCCTCAACCCCAGTCTAACTGCTAACCTTCAGAAGGCCATTCAAGACCCTGCGGGAATGGATTTCGCTAAGCCTCTGTCTCCTCACCTCTAAAGTGAGGATTAGAAAAATACATCTCTGTCTCCTTTACAGAGACACACACAAGAGGGAACAGCGAAGTGCCTTAACCACAGGGCAGAGACGAGATCATTCTCTTCCCCTCAGGACCTCACCACGTCTCGTCTCTGCTTCTCGTGAGTAAAAACTGTAAGAGGGCAGGCGGTCGGCAGAGAGGCGGGTGGCGGAACAACTCCAGAGTCCAGCGTCTTCGGGGACTTGAGCACAAACGCTCACCTACAGACGGCAGACCTCTGAGAACCCATTCCGATACAAGTGCGCAGCCTTGGGGAGGTTTCCGTTCTCAGGGGAAGGACATCCAATCTAGTCATGGTCATTACCGAGAGTCCACCTGAAGGAAACAGCCCACAGCCATGTTCTATTTATGTCAAAGGGCTGGGAGAGGGGAAAATACAGTTGCGGCCTCCTATTGATATGGCCCTTGCTTCAGGGGACCTGACGAAAATCTCTTCAGTCTCTGGAGTCTTTCGAGTGGCAAGAAGGCCTCAGGGCACTGCTGAAGGATGGTGTCTTTTTCTAGAAAGCCTGGTGGAAAGAGAAATGGGGCCAAGTCTGCAGCCTTTTGGCACCTTCTCTTCCTTGTTTAATGGCACTTTCTGAATGGTGTGACTGGCAGGGCTCCACGCCTAGCACATTGTGTGTCTTTGTGTGAGAGATTTGTGTGAGAGATTTGGGCTTACTGGATGTGTCCCCACAATGTCCTAGAGGAGGGAAAATTTTGCACTTGTCAGAAACGTCTAGAGATGTCAAAATAGGCAATAATATATGTAAACGCAAAATTCTGAGTGACGTGGCAAAATTACTCGAGAGAAAATTTAAAACAAAGAAAAACTGTGTCATCTTCTACAGAGACCCATCCCGCTGGCATTCCAAGTGCCTGTCGCCTCCCTCAAGGCCATGTTAGTCACACAGTAGGAAGTAGATATGAGCGCAGCACATTGTCCTTCCGCCATCTTGTCCCTATCTACCTCTCTCCTGCTTCATCTACCAGCACATGTTCTCTTGAACCAACCTTCTTCCCATGAGTAGTCCACACACACCAAACCTACCTTTGCTCTCCAGACTCCAAACTATTTCTCCTTAATCCACTCCGCACCTTCCACGACCCCCAGGTGAGATTCTACCTTTCCGGTAGCACATGGCCATCTCGATGAAGCTTCTCCAAGTAACCTCTTCTCCTCTTTATTCATAACACTTCACGTGCGTTTATGCCTCACTGTGTTTGTCACTGCCTTCTCCACATAAAATGTTAAACCCTTGAGGCCCAGGGCCATGTTTTATTCTTCTCTGTAACTCCCCAAGTGCCTGGCACTGTGCCTTTTACGCGGTAAGGCCTCAACAAGCTTTGAGTGGATTGAACGGAATCACCAAAATTCCCGCTTCATTCAATTCTATTTCTTTTTTTAAAAACTCCCTTGACCTGGAATTTCTTACGGAGCCATGTGCTTTCATCTTCAAGGGCAGTAAGTGTTTTAGAGGAAAAGCATTTCATCTCCTGCATACGGCTTTCTCGAAACCCTCTGTTGTGAAACCTGCGTGGAAATGCTCTTTCTTTTTTGTCAGCTCTGTGGGATTATCTACTCCTCCTCTGTAGCGAACATGTTTGATTTAACCACCACTCCCCCACCACACACGGATTCTCAGGAAAATGAAGGCCTAAAGATGAAAGAACATGTTCCATCAAAGAGCCCCTCTGTCCCGTCACCGTCAGGAGCTGGGAGA
This sequence comes from Ailuropoda melanoleuca, assembly GCF_002007445.2. Taxonomy (NCBI): domain Eukaryota; kingdom Metazoa; phylum Chordata; class Mammalia; order Carnivora; family Ursidae; genus Ailuropoda; species Ailuropoda melanoleuca. Next base: position 23,831,406 of record NC_048225.1, on the reverse strand, counting down.
CCCGCCTCACCCCTTGGAGGAGGGTGGTGGCCTGAGACACAGCACATCTCCTCTCTACGTACGGATGGGAGACTAGGATTGTGGCTAGATAAGTAAAGATTTCAACTCAGTCTCACTGAGTTCGACTGTAGCATGTCGACATGCTTTTTTTTTTTTTTTTCAGAAAGCGTGAGATTTTGGTGACAAAGTCACGTGTCTGGAAGTCTTGAACTGGACTCTGCTTGGCTCCTCCTGCCTGGCTTTGGGACACATGGGGCTGCCTGGGATACGGTCCATATGGCCAAACAAGCCCCCTCTTCCAGAGCCAGAGTCAAGGAGGGGGAAATATCGTCCACCAGAAAAAATTCACAACCACATGGCCTAAATATTGAGCCTTGGAGTGGTCTTTCTGAGAAGGTCCCCTGCCCAGAACCCACGTTTAGAGGGGTGGTGTGGGAAAGAATGCAACAAGAGGCCCACGGTGACAGGGTGACCGGAGTCAATGGGGCATTCCCCTTCCTTTCCTTCCATCCCAAAGGGTACGTACACTGAGTGGAAAACCCTGAGTCACCCAGTGTTTGTTATTTGAAGTCACTTTCAGCCCTTGCAGCGTTGGGAAAAGACATTCATTGAATATTTAGCTCCTTATTTCTAAATAAAGAGTTTGTACTGCATTGATCTTCCTTGTTTGACACGATCTATTGACTCCCTAATCTGGGAGGGGAGGATTTCGCCCTCCGTCAGCCTTGTTTCCTTTGCCTCCATTCCTTTCTTTACGTTTACCTCAAAAATTTTATTAGCTCAATACCCAGTGTTTACATCACTATGATTCCCTAAATGTTGTTCACAGCTGAGCCAAGTGGTGTATTCTAAATACACTTTCTCTTCTTTATAAATGTTTGTCTTTAGCGGAGCTAACAGTTTTCTCATTTGCCTAGTTCTTTCTGTATCTATTACGCATCCATCCTGCAAATCTCCTTCAGAACCATGAACCCCCTCTTCATAGCTTGGATGACTCTGTTTTCCGTGCAAGGCAGCCAGTCCCCCTCCCCCCAGCCTGGCTGTCCCTGAGGCTACTGGACCGATGACCTCCTGGGTGGTCCCCCACCTCACCCAGGCATACCTCTTCACGCACATTGGCTCCCTATGTCTGGGATTTCTCATATCCTTCTCTCGGGGTGTCTGCCCTCTGTGTAGGCAAACGCATCTTCTGGTAACTTCCTGGAGCACAAGTCCATGAGAAGTAATCTTTTTTTCAGTTTTTTCTTTCTGGAACTTTTATGTGCTAGTCTGGGTCCTTTAGGAAGCAAGTACCAGGTCAGCTAAGGAAGATGCTCTTCCTAACCCCCGCCCCCACCCAAGGGAACATGGGCAGGGGCCGCAGGGGAGGCTGCGGGGTGGGTCGACTCCTGGTGCAGGAGACAGGAAGGGAAGGTTGGAGGGCTCACACACAGACTGCTGTCCTGGAGCTAAAGCCTCTGTTGGAGGAATCCCACCTGTGCCTGGAGCCAACCTGCCTTGGTACCCTGGCTCCCTCAGTGGGTGGCTGGGAGCAGCCAGAGGGCATGTGGCCTTGATGAGGTGGTGGGATATCAGTGAGGTTGGGCGGGGTGGAGTCTGGAGCCGAGGACCAAGAAGGAATTCTTGAGACGTCTTTGGTGCAAAATGGTGGTTTATGACAGCACGGGGACAGGACCCGTGGGCAGAAAGAGCGGCTGCTGCCCCGGGTTGTGAGGGGTGGCTGATTATATATTATGGGGTTGCGGGAGGGGGTAAGGAAACAGGGAGGTTTCAAGAGAGTACTTGCATATGTTAGAGAAGACTCACAGGATCCCGGAGGCCCTGCCATTGTCAAGTTAAGGTTGTTTACCCCTCTAGTAAGGCATTAACGTGAAGATAGCTGGGAACTTCCTGGAGGAACATTACACTCTGCCTGTTTCAAGTATCTGTCTGTGGGCTGCAGGTTATAATGACATTGAATTGTATTTACATTTCCTTCCCGAAACTAGGTTATTGATAGAAATGCTTTGTTTTTGTAGACTGCTAAGACATTTGTAAACTGAGGGAGACTCAAGTCTTGCAGGATTGTGGTCTCTATAGGCTAACCATTTCTTTGTCCTTTAGGGCAGCCAGGGGTGCCTGAGGGATGTCACATACAACCCATTGGGTGGGGGGGTGTCAGTTTCTGCTTTGTCTTCAGCTTGCCTTCTGTTTCCTCATCAGCCTCAGAGCAAAGACTGTTAGGGATCCTGGCAAGTGCAGGGCAGTCCTCAGCTGCTCCAGCCCCGTAGTTGGGTTCAGCTGGGTACCTTCTCGGGGCTGCCCCTCTCACCACAAGAATGCTAAATCTCCTACATTGACCCTGCACTTTTCTTGTCTTTTCCATCCTATCCTCGATCCTTAAAAAAGAATCCTAAGAGGGGCACCTGGGTGGCTCCGTCGTTAGGCGTCTGCCTTTGGCTCAGGTCATGATCTTAGGGTTCTGGGATCGAGCCCTGCAGCATCGGGCTCCCAGCTCAATGGGAAGCCTGCTTCTCCCTCTCCCACTCCTCCTGCTTGTGTTCCCTCTCTCGCTGTGTCTCTTTCTGTCAAATAAATAAAATCTTAAAGAAAAAAAAAAAGAATCCTGAGATGTTCTCAGCTTTATTTTCCAAGTATTTTACCTCATCTAATATTTTTAATTTCTAAATGCTCTCTGTCTTTTGGGGGGATCTTTTTTTCTAACTTCCTATTCTTTTTTTTTTTTAATACAAAATAGAATGTAAGACACCATTATGACTCACAAGGAAAAAAAAACCCATGTTTCCTGTTCAACTGTGACACGATACTTTCTTTCTTAGAATTTTTATCTTATGTTTTATTGAAATAGTTGTTAACGATTTTTTTTGTTATAAGTGGTTTTTTTATTATGGGTGTCATATTGGTGAATATTTTAAAATTGGTGACATAAATTGCTTAACCTATTTCAAAAACAATTTCACATTTAGAGTGCAGCTTTTCTGTATCCCTTTTACGCCCTCAGAGTTGTTGATATCTGTGTTTTGTCATGAGATACGGTCCTCTGTGCCATCAAAATTAGTGGTGCAATATTTCTTTAAAAAGTGCCCCGCTAGGGGCTCCTGGGTGGCTCAGTCGGTTAAGCATCTGCCTTTGGCTCAGGTCATGATTACAGAGTCGTGGGATCAAGTCCCGCATCGGGCTCCCTGTTCCGTGGGGAGTCTGCTTCTCCTTCTGCCTGCCGCTCCCCCTGCTTGTGCTCTCTTACTCTCCACGTCAAATAAATAAATAAAAATCTTAAAAAAAATAGAAAAAAGAAAGTGCTCCACTCTACTCTCCAGGATTTTCTCATTAGCTCCTGACATCTCTCCTGCAGAATTTGTTGCGGGCACATTCTTGTTTGGTATGCGGTAGTCAAAAGATCTAGCTTCCCGTTCTTGTTTCATGTCTGCAATAGAGTCCTTTCTCTTTGGAGCTAAGCGTGGGTTTTAGACATTTATTTTGCTCCCTACTTTCTCTCTCCAGGTGCCCTTTCTGTTTTGTCTTGATCTTTCTCTTTCTGTGTTTGAGCCTTTCCTCAAAAGTCTGACGGCCTATTGACACTTAAGAGGGGTGTTCCCAATCTCAAAGCCACCAGGGAGAGGCCGGATAGGCCCTGCAGCTTGAATGACCCCCAAGTGTCAGTCCTGGGGCCCTTCTTCTCAGCGCATTGTGTTTTCCTAGAGAGAACTCTGCTTCTCCTGCCTGGTGGCTGTCAGGTGCTGCGTGGGAGGAGGAGGGCAAGGGTCTCCCAGGCAGTAGGCAGATTTCCACAGCACCCCCTTCTTTTTCCAGTCCAGTGCTTCACCCCTGCCTTCGGCTATATTTGAGGAACCCAAATCCACACTCTCTGCTGTTCTCCATGGTCAACTTCAAATCCCAGGCTGGAGAATCTGCTTTCTATAAGGACTCCCAACCAGTTTTCCTGTTTGTAGCCTCACACATCGGCCCCCCTTTAGATAGTTCCGGGCTCTCCCCCTGCTGGGCTCAGAGAGCTTGCAGCTGTCTTCTTGCTCACTTCTCCCTGGGCTCCCTCCGCCAGCATTTGGGGTCAGCCCTCACTGCTCCACCTGATTCATTCACTCGCCAGCTTCCTGAATGTTATGAAAATCCCTTGACTGTCTCCTTTCTTGTTCTCTTTGTCTTTGTGGATTTTTAGTTTTTTAAATTCCTTGAGGGGCGCCTGGGTGGCTCAGTAGGTTAAGTGTCTGCCTTTGGCTCAGGTCCTGATCTCAGGGTCCTAGGATGGAACCCTGCATCTGGCTTCCTACTCAGCGGGGGAGGGGGGGTTTGCTTCTCCCTCTCCCTCTGCCTCCTCCCATGGTCCTGCTCTATTTCTGTCTCTCTTTCAGATAAATAAATAAGATCTTAATAAAATAAAATAATAAAATAAAATAAAATAAAATAAAATAAAATAATGCCTATCCCAAAGGCTGCTGGGATGAATTGAGCTGGTGTGGGCAAAGCACTCCACGAAGGCTGGGAGCTCAGTCATGTTGGGTTCCTCCCTTCCTCTGTTCAGACCAGGAAGAGCTTGCCTTAGCAGTGTTGCTGTGATTTGCTCCTCTCTCCTGGGTTATCCACACGTGCCCCCTCCTGGGCCCCAGAACATGGTTCTGCATTGCAGAGTCCCGCCCGCTTTCCCTGCTGTGCCCCAGGCTCCTTGCCTTGCAGACCTTGTCAGGGGCTGCCCTTTGTTTGGTGAATGGTATGATCTGCCTTCCCCTAAATCAGACACGTCCCTCTAAAGACCAATTATCTCTCCAAATTGCTCCTTGGGATATAAGTCATGAGTAGACTAATGTCTTTGAAATGTTCCAAATCTCTTGAAGGAAAAGAAAAAAGAAAAGCCACTCCATGGCCTCTGGACCCCCAGCTCAGGTGCGGAAGCCAGGAGGCTCCAGGCAGCTTGAGGAGGAAATGTTGGTGGACACCGGCAGGGTTAGCACAGCAGAGCGCCCCGAGCCAGGGCAGAAGGAGAGGCAGTGTCCACTGCTAAGGAGCGCCAGCCTGCTGAGGACCTTCTCTGTGCCTGCAGAGGTGGGAGAAGCAGCAGACTGGGAAGCCAGCCCCAGAATTTCTCCGAGAAGACCTTGGGTGGGAGGACAGACTGAGAAAATGAATCACCTTGCTTTTATGGGAGATGCAGCGTTCCATCAGGTCAAACATCTTCACTTGCATCTTATAACCAAGATTCATGGAAATGGAAGAAGGAATCAGCCCTTCCCTCTCTGTTGCTTAGCAACAGCCTCTTTCTCCTTCCCCTTCCCAAGGGGCCCTTTGCACTGGGTGGGGGCTGGAGGTAAGATAATTACCTGGTCTGCATAATAATGAGACGTTCTGGCTTCTCCGTGCAGGAAGTGCTTGCCTTGCAAATGAATAAGGCATTTAAGAAACCATTTATTTTCCTCATTTGGGCTTTCTTGTGTACTGTCATCAAGAATTAATGTTTACCTTTGAGAGGTGCCTGTTTGCTTGTATGGGTATTTCCAGTCGTCTGGTGGATAATTGGGGGAATAGAAGGCATACCCCTAACTTTAGCACAGATTCAGAACGTTGGCCCCTGCTCTGGAAATTGGATCGGAAAAGCCCTTTTCCCAAATTATCCTGTGCCACCCCAGGGTCTCGGAGAGTCAGAAGCCCCTGAGAGCTCCCATCCTGGCAGAAGAGCAGGCGCCAGCCCGGGGCCTCAGAGGAGAGGCACCAAGATAGGATTAATGGTGCTAAGATCTTATTTGGGGAAGCAACTAGGTGAGGGAAAATAGGAAAGGAGCCAGGAGAGCCTTCGGAGGAAATTCAAGGTTGACTCTGACTGCAAGAAAGAGGGAGGCAAGCCTGAAGCATCCTAGCCTGCCCTGGAGTTTCAGGAAGCTTCGAAAGGGCCATACAAAAGTTTCCCAGCTAAAGCTGTTCTCGGAGGAACCCCCTCTGCCAGGAGTGGCCTTCCTGTGTGGGCACTGTGCTCTGTCTTTGGGACTTGGACACCCCTGTCTCCCTGACCTTGGAGGTCTGCAGGGTGCTTTCTCATGGTCCCACACCCAGACTTGAGGAAATGCACTGCTCAGAGGCAGGGAGGGGGCGACCCAGCTGATGGGAGGTGGTGCTGCGGGTGGGGTTGGGATACCTGGAAGGCAGGTAGAGGGTTACACAGCTGCGGATTGAGAAAGGAGGTATTTTGGAGAAAGGGGTGAACTTTGGGACAGAGGAGCAAGGGTGGGAACTGGCGTGCTCACGAGAGACCTTCTGTGAAGGGGAAAAGTTATATTTAGCACGAGCTTTGAATCTCTCCTCTTGTTCTTTTCCCATGGTGTCGCTCCCTAGATTAGGTCTCTTACGATCAAACTTCACCTGGGAAATGCTACTAAAAGCTGCTTTACTGACACCTACTATATTCTTCCCCATTTACTATAACAACTGATTATACTTACCAGTGTTTGAAAAGAGCATTTCCTTTTTCCATGTGATGGATTCATTTCCACTTTATCTTCCCTATGAAAATCACGATGTATAACTCTGTTGTATAATAGAGGGGTGTCAGAATCATGGGCGTGTTGCCTCCAAACTATGGGGCTGTTCTCCAGTTTCTTCTGTTCTTTTCATCCCTGAGACTCGAGTAGAGTCCAAAACCTCATATCATCCAGTGTGGTGTTGATTGAAGAAGAAGGGGGCAGACAGGGGAGGGATGTGTGGCCTGCCCATGTCCTGCACCACCACGCCCAACCACTCCATGGAAACAAAGTGACAGCTCATTAAGGAGACAGTTTCGGATGCTCTAGGGCGTGACCAGCAGTGCAGTGAGTGGCACTCCAGGGAGGACACCATAACAAGGCGGAACAGAGAGCATCTCAGGAGGAGTAAGATAAGACCCCTCCGTCGGCATAGACTAGAGGGAGGTGTGCCCTAGCGTTTGGGATGGGAAGGAGGAAAGAAAAGTGATGCTTGGGGTATGTTGGCTTTCATGAGAGTTTACTCAATGCCAAGTGCATCACATACATTATCTCACTGCCCATCATGGACCTCAGAGGGTGAGAATCTAGGAATTTGGCCACAGGTGACCCAGTTGGGAGCGCTAGGGACTGCTCCCAGTCTGTTCGGTAGAGTCCCTGCCACAAAGCTCTACATTGTGCTGGGACCAGGGACACGCAGGAATGGTCAAAAGAAGGGAAGGTCAGGGCAGCCTGACCATTTGTGGTCACTGAGTGAGTCACTGAGCGGAAAAACTTTGGAGGGGCTCCTGGGGGACCCCCAATGCCCACACCTGGGCCTATGTGGACATGAACACAACCTCATGCGTTTGACTCAGGACACTGTCAGGTTGAGCAAACTGGCCTTCTGGTTCCAAGCCACGGTTCCATAAACAAATCTTTCTTAATTAACCCTGGCAGCTCAACACCTCTGCTGTATCTAGCTCATTCCACCACCACGCCTACTCTTGTTGGATCCAGTTCTAAAGTAAACTATGTTCTTTGAGAGCTGTTGCATACAGATGAGTTGGCAGCCGGTCTGAGCTGACCCACAGACTCGTAAAAACCAACAAGGCCTCAGCACCCTCACCCCGGATACCCAAACTCTTGGACCAGAGGTGCAAGGTCTTGCCCACATCAAGGATCCAGATGCTTTCTTGAGGACCAAGACGTTGAGTTTTTATCTCTACACTTATTCTGGCAATCCATGAGGTAAGGGGGAGAAATGCCGTATGGTCTCTTTGTAGAAAAAAGAAGTTAATTTGGGGGGAAATTTAACCCTCTTTTCCGTACCTCAAGTCTAGACAGACTGTCCACCACTCCTGGGGGGTTAGAAGTGTGCTTTAACTTGCTCACTTAGTGCTCTCCATCTCCTGATCACACGTGGATTACAAACTGTGAGCTTCATCCCTTGGCCATCTCTCAGCCCTGAGTGGGAACACAGAGGAAGCCTCGGGTCCCACCATGCCTGGTTCCATGGTCTTCCCTTCTTGATAGCAGAGATATGTGCAAGGATTCTGTCCCTGATAGCATCCTTTCCATGGCTGCAGAGCCTTGCGTAACAGCAAGACCTCCCTCAGATCTTCTTCATCATGAAGGCAGAGGATAAAATGCTAATAAGGTCTATTATGGAAAAGGAGCAAGCCTCATGAAGGCAGAGGATAAAATGCTAATAAGGTCTATTATGGAAAAGTGAATTGTGTTGGTAAGACATTTTGCTTACCTTCCCCCAGATGCCTCTCCTTCCTTTGATGAAACATGCCCTGATTGTGAGTGAATGCATTTGGATTTCTCAGCATTTGCTCAGCTCCCTAAATTTCTGCTGTGACAAATGATCTGTAGCAGTGGGTGGCAACCGTTTCCTTAATGCTTTGCTTTATATGAGCCCACAGTGAACAGGCATGGAGCCCCCTTCTCCCAACATCTCTGTCGCACAGATTCTAGGCGGAGTTGCTCCAAAAAAGCTTGTCTTTTGCAATAGGCAAGCTTTGGGGAAATAATTTTCTTCTTCTTTACTTGGTTGTACAAAATAGAGCAAAACATGGTGATTGTGGTAAGGGGGCCATTTCAGACAAGAATTTATCCAGGTCCACCAGCGGGAGCCCTCCCTTCAATCACGGGCTTGGCTCACCTTGGCTTGCTCTATGATGCTTTGTGACAGTGTTAGCCTTACTCGGTCAGCTTCAGTTTTTTAAAGCAGAGTGAGGTAGGGCTATCTGAGAAGGTGCGAGACAGCAGAAAAAAAAAGTTTTTTTATACTTCAAGGCACGAAGATGGATTTTTTTCTGTGTAAGGAAATAGTCCAAGTCCATTTAGGGGCAGGGCTGAGCTTGTAAGAAGCACAGTGAATGGATTCCTTGTGAATGGTTTTTGGAGCTTTGGTGGCGTTTGGTTTTTCCCGGATTTTTAAAAATTTAGTATATAAGATACTGTAATTGCCAAGAATGCTTTGTTCTGCAAGAGCCAAAACTCAGAATTTCTCATGCATGTCACTTTCCTCTTCTCAGCAATTCAGTTTTCTATGCTAGGTTACAAATCTACCCTGGACCTTTTCACAGCTCAGTGATTTTCCAGATTCAGCTTTGACTCCCATGCTTCACCTTTTACCTGCTCCATGACTTCTGTGGATTCAGGGCTTCCTAACTCCTTCTCGTCAAGTTTCCAGTGGGATTGCTTATCTGTCTCAGCAGCTTGACCCTGAGTTTGACCCAAACCTCAACCCTCTTGCTGCTACCATTTAAGATGCTAATGATGATTTCTGCCTTCCTTCTCTTCAATAGGGTCCTCGTTAATATCATTATTATACATACAGGGTTTTTTCCTCATTTGCTTTTCAACAAGCTTATAATGAGCCCCCATGATGCCGTGGGAACTATGCTAGGTCCTGGGAAATTACTGAACAGCCCCGGTTCTCACAGCACTTACCGTTGAGGGGGCACACACATGGGAACAGGTGATGACGCTCCAGCAGGATACATACGATGATGAATGGGGACCGCTACACAGCAGTGTAGTCATGACATAATCACCGCATGCACGGGAGGGACATCCTACTTTGCCTGAAGAAATCCTTCTGGAGGCATAATCCTCAGCTCCCTTGGTAGGCAGGATGGGGCCTGCTGGGGGCAGGAGGAAAGGCATTCCAGAACAAGGAACTAGCGCTTACAAAATTACGGAGTCGGGAGAGAGTCTATGAGCAGCAGATACAAGGAATAGCAAGCTGGCATGACGGAGGGTGGGTGGCACAGGGAAGGGTGAGGAAAGATGACACGGGAGAAGTTGCAGAGAGAATGCACGTGAGAAGAGACCTTGTGTGGGGTGCAAGGAGCTTAGGCAGTATCTCGAGGGTAGTGGGAGACCATGTAAGATGATATTTACACTTTAGAAAGTTTACTTTGTTCCCAAAGTGCAAGGTGGATTGGGCTGGAGTAAGACCAGTGCCAGGGAAACCATTAGGAGATTCCTACGAGGCAGAACCCACAAGATCTAGTGGCAGATTGGCTGCTGGGACCAAATGTAGCTCTGAAATAGAAACCTGGGAGTCAGCTGGTCTCATTCAAGAAATTTCCCCAAAGTCCACACGATGACCAAACTTTGAACGGAAAAGAGCATTTTCTTCACCTTTGCCTTCACACATCCACTATGGCCTCTTGGGTGCAGAGACGTGAATTAATGATCCCCCGATACTATGGGGAGTCAGGGACTGTGTAGGGCAGGTGCCAATGGCCATTTGCTTTTCTGCTCCACTGAAATTCATGCGTGTCTGGGGAGAAGGAGAATTTTCAGCAGACTGAGTCTGCATTCCTTTCCCCCCCTGAGTACCTATGCCTTCGATGAGGCATTGCCCTGGGTCCCTGTTGAACCCCAGTGTTGCCCTATAGGAGGTAGGGCAGAAAACGTGGCAGTCCTTATTGTGGAAGCTTGAAGCTGGGACAGTATCAGAAATAACAATAGAACTGCTGAAATGTAGAAACCCTTGTACCTACGATTAATTGTCCAAATGTATTCCCGCTTAAAAGGCATCAGATACTAAGCTGTCTTTCCTGCGGATTATTCCTGAGAGTGAATGCTATTTTCAGTCTTATTTTGCGGGAAAGTAAAGAAGACAGAGAAGAGGGGAAGGGAACTTAGTGTCTTCTGAGTGTTTCTGAACCTGGTCACGTGGAGCACGATGATGTTCGTAAGACTTGCTGGGGTTAGTGGAGAAGCTGCTAGAGCTGGAGGCTGCTACCTCTGGCCTAGACATTCGTTTCAGGCCCAGTGGCCTCAAGGGTCAGGGGTCAATGTCTTGGTGCTCATGACACCCTACAGGCACACCGAAAAGCTCAGGGCTGAGCAACTGGAGTCAAGTCACGGGGGCAGTTAGTGGCAGAGCTGCGACTCCGTATCAGCCATATAGCCCTCCTCCTTTCACTTGGCCCCTGGGTGACAGGTCTTGAAATATTAAGCAAGGTCTTATGGTTCATAATATCTGGAAAAATCAGCACCATGGGATTTAAGTCCTGATCTGCTTTAGGCTAGCCACTTTAAGGCAACTCTAGAACTTTCTCCCTAGAGTTAAGTCCTGGGGTCCTGACAGGGACTCACAGAGATTCCAGCTTAGTTTCCATTAGGCCCAAGAAGAAGAATATGCCAGAATATGCCTTGCATTGCTAGTTCAAGTAACTATAGAATGAATTTATTGGCTCAGAAATCAAAGTTTGCCCAGTAATTAATTGAGGATAGTTGAACATAGTAATTAGTTTTAAAGACTTCTACTTAATACCTTCTCTTTTTCCCATACCAGTTGGGCATTGCAGAGGGGGAAGTGACGGTCAGCTTGATAAGGGGCTTGAGGGAAAGCCCAGAGGGACCATCTACCTTCATCTCCAGGCCAATAAAATTATTCCAATTTTATAGGTTGAGAAAAGACAGCCCTGGACTATGATAAGTTAGCCAAAGCCAAAATGTAAGAGGAAAGGATGTAGACCTTCCCAGTCTGCTTTGTCTTTTGGGATCTATAAGATTCATGAATAATATTAGCTTTGCTCTAGACAGCAAAAGAGTGGTTGGCTTGATTGTGTAGTTCATAATCCTCAAAACAAGCAGGGAGTGTGTGGAAACTGGAAAAACAAAATGGGATAAAACGAAACCGACAAACACCTAGAAAGAAAAAGAAAGAAGGAAGGAGAGAAAGAAAGAAAGAAAGAAAGAAAGAAAGAAAGAAAGAAAGAAAGAAAGAAAGAAAGAAAGAAAGAGATGAAGGTAAAATTAGTGTGGAGACATATAGGAGGTAGACCCCTAGAAAAGTCAACAATAAACAGAAAATAACCTTAAGGTCAAAGGGCTCATAGGAGTCCATTCTCGGCTCCAGATGGAATGATCCTAAGCCATCCTTGCTGAGCTCATTATGAAAAACGTCCAGAGAAAGTGTCGCTGTCCTTGCTGTTGCCTTGTCAGAATCTGTGAGCAAATAAAGAGAGCACTGCCCTTATACGTGAAACTCTCTGGTTCTGTTTGAAGAGTAAGGGGGGGAAATGCAGAGACTGGGCAACTTCAAGACTATTGAGAGTCCACAGATGCTCGACCCCAAGTAGTTGCTCCTGGAAACTCTTACTAAGGACTCGAATTGTTAATATAAAATTCAACCCAATAGCATCACAATAAAAAACAGAGCATTGGAACTAACTTTAAACAATCATTCTAAAGATTCATCAAGTCCAGCTCACCCACTGTGCAAAAGAAGAAACTAAGGTCTAGAGGAGCGAATTGACTTGCTCAGAGTCCCCAGGAAAAATACCAACCTGAATTCACCCAATGTCGTTTTGGGTCAGTAACTTTCTTGCTCAGAGAAGCCTGTTGGTATTTTCCTAAAATGGTTCCCAGGATGTAAGAGTCTGCCTCAGTGGGCATGCGCACATATTATGTCCTGTAGTTATCAAACCTTGTAAATTTTGCATTCTACTTAGATGCATGTGTCCTTATGCTTCTAAAACAAGATTCTTCTTGCATGCCCTCTGAAACACAAGCCAGAAATTTCCATTTATTTAGAATTTCCCCGTGTCCACCCCCCTCCCTCACTTGCAATTGCACAAAGACCAGTGTTTCTTGGCTTGCATTCAGGAATTGTATTTACCAGGGTGTATCAGTGTGGCACCATATCCCCAGGGAGCAGATTTAAATATGCAACACAGTGCGGTTGAAAGCAACAGGTTAATACTGTCTTTGCACTTAGAACAACCAAAGCTCTCTCAGGTGACTACCCCTAGGGGAAGACTCATGGTTCACTACCCTTGATTAAATTCTTGGGAGCTTTCTGGCTTTATCCAGATCTGCCATTTGTTCTTGAGGAGCTCGACAGAATCTGGAAACCATGAATAACTGTTGCTAACTTCTCACAGGAAAAGTCCCTGAAAGTTGGTCCCTTGGAGTTCAAGTCCAGTGATGTTATGTTCAGAGAGATAAGAGTAATCCCAGTTTTGTGCTGGACGGTGCATTCGACCATTTCAGGGATCAAGGTATTTTGATGCTGTTAGGGAGCTGGACCGCTGATGAATTATGCATACAGTAGAGAGAGCTCAAATTGGATTCAGAGATAAGTCACAGGAATGGTCCAAAGGTCACCTCAGAAGGCCTCTGGGGAAGTCCATGCTGTGTTGGGCTTTTCTAAAGGGTGAAGACACAATCCTCACCCTGCAGAAGTTTCGGTCTCACTGGAAGGACAGGTGTGAGGGACAGGCGTGAGTGTGGCACATTCTCACTGACGGGCACATTCGCTCTTCCTGAGTCTGTTTCTAGGTTGCCCTGAGTGAGGTGGGGTGGTTGGTCTCCTCTTGCAGCCACTCCATCCTCTCAGATGGAGGGGACAACAGAAGCTCTGAGAGGTACTAACTAAGAAAGCTTACCTGGACCAGGTCCAAGAATCCCTTCAGGGGCTGGGCTCTTCACGTTCCTTTGCCTTGCCCAGATCCCACTGTGTGGGAGATGCAAGGTTTCCTTCCAGAGCCAATGCAAACACTCACCGCTGTGAAGACTCTGATGAGATGAAGCCCACTGAGGAAAGAAGCTGGCTGAGAAGTGGAGAAAAATGTGCACAGGATTTGGATTTTATTCACCTTTTTATACATGTAGCCTTTTGGCTGGGTATTTCCAGCCTCTGGTGGTCTTTGCAGTTTTGGATTTCTACAGACAAAGATACTTCTTCAAGTGTCTAGTATCAGTAAAGGGAGGGGTGTGGTGAGGTGAGGGACATGTGCCGGGTCCGGGCTGGCGCCTAGAACAATGTGAGTGGGGAGATCCAGCACTCGGGGCATGAAGTGGCCCCATTCCTCCTGGGGACTCTGCCTACTGTGGCAGTGAAGTGAAGATGGGAAATGGGTCGCCATTTGAGAAGGTTGGTCAAGGGCAGTGGGCTAAAATTGCTTTCCAATATAGGCAGGGGCTGGTTTTCTTACACCTACTGAAGATAAGATGACCGTGGATTCAAATCTCAGCCTAAGGATTTGAGTAGCTGTCAAGGAGAAGCTTGAGAAGCCGTAGAGGTGTTGAGAGTCAGGAAGAGATCTCAGAGGGAACTGGGGTCCTCATGGAATCATGGAACCTGTGTCCATCTGTCTGGGAGGTGGTTCAGGGGCTGCGAGCCTACAGGCAGGGCATGACTCTGTGCTCTTGGAAGTCTCTTCCCCTCCTGGGTCCTGGAAAGGGGCTTATCATGAGCTCCTGACTCTTGTCTTGTGTCCTTGTACCACAGACATGAATCCCCAGTGACCCCACTGGGTCTAGTGGCTTCAAGGAACAGATACGTGTTCTAATGACGCAGTTTAAGCGTGTCTCAGGGACAGCCACTTTTGACTACCTCCCCTTTCTTCTGCTGCCTGGCTCTACAGGATAAATGAGCCTTAGAGCTTTCTTCCTGCCTGAGGCCCCAAAGACCCCAGAAGTGCCATAAACCCCAGGCAGTTAATTGATCAAGGCTTCCTCCCACCTCCCCTGCCACCCGCCCCTCTGTGCCCCACCTGCTCTTGGCCCTGCTGCTTGGCTCTGGCCTCCTCATTCCTGAATATTGGCTGCTCTGTTGTAAGTGGTGCAATTCCAACCAACCTGCCCCCACCTGGCCGGATCACCCCTCCTCGGTGTGTGTGTGTGTGGGGGGGTGAGCGATGCTGCAGGAAGCCGACCTCTTCAATCCCCTCAGCTGGCCACCTCACTGCAGCAGAGTCTCGCGGAAGCTGGCCTGCAGTGGTTCTGTCTTTGCCTGCTTAGCCATGTGGGCAAGGGGGCCCCGGGGACTCCAACAGCCAGACCACGGAAAGGCTAATTTCCAAATGCAGATAGAGGAAAAAGCCAGGCATAATTCATTGTGGACTAGACACCAGATGCCTGGCCACCCGAGGCCCTGCCTGTGACCAGGGACGGAGAAGTGGCATAGCACCCAACAGAAAGAGGCTGCTTTCGCCTCTGCGCCCCTGACTCTCCTGCCCTGGAGTCCGTAAAAGCAATCCCACTGTGCATAGCACGTTTTTGCTTTGCAAAGTGTTCTAGGCAGAGCCAGCAATGTGGCCGCCATGCCTCAGCGAGGGAGACGACAGCATCAGGACCCGGGCTGCGAGCGGCCGGTCACACGAGTTGGTCAGAACAGAGCCCCTGGTCCCTGCGATCTTCCTCAGCATCACACCTGGGTTTCAGAGCCTCTCACTTTCCGGAGCAGCTCTACACCGTTTCCTTCCTTCTGCTCTCCTTGCCTCCTGCTAGCTCCTGCCCCGCACTGAGAACCTCCAGGCTGTGCAGCCCCGGACCCCCTAGTCAAGCTGATGTGGGCCCTGAGGACACCCCTCTCTGCAGTGGCAGTGGTGGCTTTTCAAATATTTCAACTGGTGACACCACCACTTTTTTTCAGAGACAACCTTCTGAAATCCCTGACATAGGGAGAGCAGGGAGACTTCCCGAGTTCCTCCAACCGTCTCTTCCTGCAAGTCACATCCACATTTAAAAATGCATTCATTTCCCCACATACTCACCCCACCCTGCTCCACCTATGAAATATCAGGCATTTATATGAGGCGGAAAGTTACTGCTTCTGTTTTAAATTGTCGACATAGGCAAGATTCTTCATTGGAAAACTGCTACGACATCATATTATCCCTTCAGTCATAAAGTTCTTTCTTATGTCTAACTGAGCTCCCTATTTTGCAATTCCAACTCACTTTTATATAGTCCGTCACTCATCCATCTGCATTTTCCCAAACATGACATCATTTTATCTGTATGGTGATCCTGGGAGGTAGATATTACTATTACTGTTATTTGATAGGTGGGAAAACTGAAGCTTGACGTGTGCCCATCGTAGGGGGGAGGCAGCTCCTTTCAGAGTTCTCCAGGTTTTCTAAGTCTGCCTGAAATTCTAGAACTCTCTGAACAGTGCCCTGGGCTGGTGGGGCTGCAGGGAACAAGGGAGGCCGCCTGGCCTGGATGGGTTTGTGAGGAGGCTGACTTTGAGCTTGCCCTTGGCCTCAGTGAGAACCTTTCCTCTCCCATCTTGGCATTGCTACCCCCGCTGTCTTTGGTGCCCCCCTGATTACTTGTACAAGGACGCCCCCAGTTACTGTGGCTTTCTTAACCCTCAACACGATCTATAATTACCGTGTTTATTTGGTTCCTTTTTATTATCTGTCCAGCTTTCTCCACCTCCCTGAACATCAATCTCGTTCATACTATATCGCAGGTGCCTTGCACAGAGCCTGGCACGTGGTAGAATCTTAATAAGTATTTATTGACAGAAGGACAAGGAAGAACAAGGAAAGGAAGTGCAAGCAAGAAAGATAGAAAGAAGGGAAATAATTGGAAGACCTGTCTTTCCCCTCGGCCTTCCTGCTTTTCCTCCTCTACTGTGGATATCGGAATTCATGCATCGTAGGGGCCAAATCTTATGGGACTTGTGGTAGAAGGATCTAGAAGACTTGGGATCTCATCCCAGCTCTGCCTCCTATGAGCAGTCTAACCTCCTTATGCCTCACCTCCTCCCTCGTAAAATAGAGATAATTATATCTACTTCATGGGGTCACTGTGAGGATTAAATGAGATCATTTCTGCAAAACCAGTTTCCAGCACATGGTACATATTCGGCAAGTGTCATTCCCTTTCCCCGGCAGTAATTTCAACATTCCAACCTCAGTCCTGCAAAGTAAAATCAAACCCTGCAGCGTGCCTCCAACCACATATGAGAGGCTATCTGCCCAGCTGGTATGAGGATCTTGTAGAGAATACACAGCCAGCCTTCTGTCTGTGCCAAAGAAACTCACGTTGGAAGGGATGCATTTTAATGAGTTTCTTCCAGTAATTAAACCCAAGGGACACATAGACCAGTTGAAACTACAGTAGGCTGAATTCTAACTTTCTAGCTCTGTGAACTTGGATTAATAACTCGGCTTCTCTGATCTTTGGTTTTCCCCTCTACACACTTGGAATAATAATGATGTTGTCCGTGTCATAGAGCAGTTGTAACTGTTGAGTGTACGCATGGAGAGGGACTGGAATGTAGTAAGGTCCGTAAGTGTCAGCTACTGTTGATCCATGGGTTAGAGGAAAAACTACCCCCATATTAAACTAGATTCAAGAAAACTTCATGGAACCTTCGTTAATTGCCAGTTACTTTTATTCATCTTTTTGTTTTGTTTTATGAACATGGAGCCCAACGCAGGGCTTGAACTCAAACGACCTTGAGATCAAGACCTGAGCGGAGATCAAGAGTTGGCCCTTAACCAAGGGAGCCACCCAGGCACCCCTCCTTTCATCTTTAAATAACATTGAAAGATACAGCCCCTTCCCATTTTCATTCATTCATCACTCCATCCATTCAACAAAAACTAGCTTTAGGCCCAGAAACGTGTGCCAGTCTAACAGTGGTTAATTGTCAGTAAAGTATGGTGGTGCGCAGTTGACTTATTTAAGGGCTGTTCTCCGTATCTTTCCTTTCAGGGCTCAGCGCTGGATTGCACCTCTTCTGCGGGAGTGGGGCTTTTCTCTGGGCACTTGTGCTTGGCCATTAGCGTGCACCGTCTCGTCTCCTCGCTTCCAGCTACCCTTGCACGCTGACGGGGGCCAGCCCAGCACCTCACTGAGCTCTTGCGCTGTGCCCCTGCTCTCTCCATTTCAGCCACGTCTTCAGCTTCTCTGAACTTTTGCTCGTGGTTCAGCTGCTTTTGCACTCTTAAAAACTTTAAATCCCAAACTGAGCGAATCCATGCTAAAAACGGGAGGTTTTCTGACCAAGTAGATGAGTTCTCAAAAACACATGCATTTCTTATACACATTTCCAAGCACAACATTGGGTTCCAAATGCATGAGATATATGTGCCATGACGCATTGTAGAAAATCTAAGCTTAACTTTGAAAGACATGAGAAAAAATGCCCACAAACGCACGCAATGCTTATGAACATGCACGATCTATCTCCTTGCCAACTATTGGCATTGGCATTTATGAATTCACCATGTGTCATTTTCATACCAGCACTGGATGTTTGTTTATTTGGTCATTTTATTTGCAAATAAAAAAATGTGTTTGGCTGCAATTTAGAGGTAAATCGCTTCTCTCTCTCTCTCTCTCATGTGCACAGCCCAGAGGGTGCTGTGGATATAAATGGTAAACAGATCAGACCAAGTCCCCACACTGTCCTTTCAGCCAAGGGAAGACATGGACTTTCACTCATTCAAGAAAAATTTGTCACATTCCCACCATAGAAGTAGGTGTTGAGGAGGCAGAGGACAGTGAGGTGGGCTGCTCTCTGGGAGGGCACTTCCTAATGAAGGCAAGATAGACAGGAAGTAAACACATAATAAAGAGGTGAACAAACAAGTTGACATGTGTAGTGATAAGAGATGGGAAGAAGCTAAAGCAGAATGGAGTGGTAGGGTTGGCGAGGCAGGGGGCGCCATCTTAGATTGGATGTTGAGGGGCCTTGTTGTTGGGTTTGGTGTGGCTGAGTCCTGAGTGAAGGGAAGGAGCTGGCCACGGGAAGGCCCAGAGCAGGGCATTCCAGAACGAGGGAACAGCACGTTGAAAGACGAGGGCAGGATGTAGCATGGCACGTTTGAGCAGTAGACTTAGTGGAAAGACCGTGATATGAGGTGGGGCTGGACAGTAGGGCAGAGCATGGGTCATATTGGGCCTTGAGGTCATAGGGTGAGAGGAAGCTGAGAGAGGCTTCAGCATGGCAGCAACATGATCTGATTTGGGGAACGTATCATGGGGAGGAGGGAGAGCCGGCAGAGAGATCCTACAGCCCCCTCAAGAACTTACGTGGTTGGGACAAATGTGGCAGCAACAGGGATGGTGTGAAGAAGACAGATAGGTTCTGGATATGGTTTGTCGAAAGAGCAGATGAGGCTTGCTGATGAATCTTGCTGAAGCGGGGATGAGAGAAAGAAAAGAATCAAGATTGAATCAAGGTTTTNGTGGGAAAGCCTTCTTGATGAGCCAGGGGGGCAGAGGTGAGGAAGGCAGAAGAACCCTACCAAGGCCCTGGAATCTCTCCCAGGCAAGACTACATGCCCTTCCCAGCATTTCCTGTGCAGCTCCTAGAGGTCCATGAGACAGCCACCTGCTCAAATCCAGATGTGGGAATTAAAATTATTCCCTAAAGGCCAATTCAACCTTTGGCTGCCTCTTCACCAGGCCTTCTCGGCCCTCTAAGCAGAGGGGCCGAACATTATTGAGTTTTTAATGTGCAGGACCGTCTGCTGGGTGTTCATTTGTTTTGTTTTGTTTTGTTTTAAAGATTTTATTTATTTATGTGACAGAGAGACAGCCAGTGAGAGAGGGAACACAAGCAGGGGGAGTGGGAGAGGGAGAAGCAGGCTCCCAGCGGAGGAGCCCGATGTGGGGCTCAATCTGGAACGCCGGGATCACGCCCTGAGCCGAAGGCAGATGCTCAATGACTGAGCCACCCAGGCGCCCCGTCTGCTGGGTGTTCTTATACTGGTTCCTGCCTCAGCATTGGGAAACACGTGTTCCTAGTTCCATTTTTTATGGAGAACACTCAGGATCAGAAAAGCAGATTAATTTATTCTGTTGACAAGTAGAAGGGGTGGAGTCCAGGCCAAGGTCTACATCACCTTCCAGCCCATCCCTTCACTACCTTCAGGACATCTGTCTAACCCCATCCTTGCTTTGCCAACCCCACGCAGGCCTTTTGCCATGATGTTCTTAGTCTTCGTGCTGCCCACAGCTTGGACCTCACACCCTCTGGGTGCCAGGGAGCCAGCATTTCGGCCAATGCCAAGCCCCTAGTCAATCTCTTTGCCATTGCTACTGGTCTTCCCTCCAACCCGTCTTTTCCATCTTGACCAGACCAGCACAGGAGAGCCTTAGCAAGACGGACCACGGCAGGACTAAAATGACGATGGGAAAAACCCATCACTGAAAATGGGGACAGTTATTGGGAGTATGGTGGGCATATGGTTGGACAAGAACCAGAACACAGTGGCTTTGGCTGGAAGGTATACCATGCAGGTCTGGGCAGAGCAGCAAGACAGACAGACACGTCAGAAAGAGAAAAAGAGAAAGAGAAAGAAAAATAAAAAAAGCAAACAAACAACTCACGATGACCTCTAGGATCTTAATTTTGACTTTTCTTTTCTTTTCTGTTTTCCAGGCTTAATCGATTGCATTGGGAAACCAGCTGTGTACAAACGCAGGTGGGCGTTCAGTCCCGGACCAGTCAGCCGTGGGGCCGGAATTCGGGGCTGGCCCGGGACCACGTGTTTCAAGGCCGGAGACTCTGGGGCACCTGCACGCACTCTCCAGGTAGACTGGACTCATTTCTTTTCCTAGGAATTAGTGCTTATAACAGGACAGGGGCTATACTTCTGTTTTTCCCCCCAAAGCATCATTTATTTATGATACTTGATAAGATCAGCTTTGGTCCTGATGCTGTGTCCTCACTAGGGTGTGTCATCACCACCCCTGGGTCCCTATGATCTATATTAATCCAGGTGGGGATTTTTGTTTTGTTTTGTTTTTGCTTTTTTTTTTTTTTTTTT